>NC_045957.1:18593002-18893002 GCF_010909765.2 Amblyraja radiata
GAGTCTGAAGAAAGATCTCGACCTGAAAAGTTACCCGCTCCTATTTGGTGCAAGGCCATCAAATCCAAGCACAGTTTCATGCCATTTCAAGCAGGGTGCAAGGCAACCAAATTCAAGTGCAGTTTCATACCACTTCAAGCAGGGTGCAAGACAACCAAATTCAAGTGCAGTTTCATACCATTTCGTGCAGGGTACAAGGCCAACGCATTCAAATGCAGTTTCATACCATTTCAAGCAGGGTGAAACCACCATAAAACCACCATAAAACCACATAATTACCACAAAACACCACACTCACAGTTCAGTAGACATTCAGTGTGTTCAGTTGATTCACAGCTCAGACAGAGTCATGACCTCTCTGACCCCCATCTTGCAGAGACTAACCCACCCCCACACTTCCGGGTTTTATAATCACTCCCCCCTCCCAATGGAAGGGGCGTGGCCTTCGTGGCATGATTGACAGGAGAGAGATTCTCAACAATTTTTAAAACACTAATAACACTTTTATTTTTCATTGATGGGAAGAATCCTCTGCACCTACTGAGTAAGATGGCCAAAAATCACAGCCATAAGTGGTAGCGTTTTATCTAAAATCAATATATACAGTGCAAACAGGAAGTTGTCAAGTTTAGACCACCAACCATTTGCTGTGCATTATTTCAAAACCAAACACCACCAACAATTTGCTGTGCTTTATTTCAAAACCAATTTCAACCATTTGCCATTTGCTGTGCTTTATTTCAAACCAACCACACTTTCATTTTCAAACCACATTAAGGGCACCCAAGGTCAGTAAAACCACACTCACAGTTTAGTAGACATGTGTTCAGTGTTATTCACAGCTCAGACTGAGAGATTTGACCCTCTCGCTTCCTCCATCTTGCAGAGACTGACTGAGGCACTCAACACTTCCGGGTTTTATAGTCCCTACAGAAGGGGCGTGGCCTTCAGGAGAGAGAATCTCAACATTTTTTAAACACTAATAACTCTTTTATTTTTTATCAATGGGAAAAATCCTCTTGTCCTGCGCAACGGAGGGGGACTCTAAAACCCGGCAGTGGCAGCATTTTTTCTAAAATCATTATACAGAACAACAGGAAGTGGTCAAGATCAGACTTTTAGTAATATAGATTGCTGGGTATGTCTTAATTTCCATGATGTGTATCTTCTGTCTCCGAATAAATTTCCAAATCCATGCATTAGTGGAAGAAATCTAATTTCATGAACTCTACGTGAAGCCAGTTATCTGTACGTACCTGAATGTGCCCATGGCGATATGACTGTTGCTTTGTTCTTGTTTGCCATTCATTTTAATTCATAATCTAGCAGGGCAGTGCAGTGAACTGCAGAACTTCTGCTACTTTTTGACAATATTTGTCCAAGTCGTACATAGCATGAAAAAAATCTGCCAGGGTTGGAATCTTGCCTGAACCAACATGAAAATATGTCATTTCCCTGTGCCAAAATCATCCAGGCTTGAGGCTAAATAATTTGCCAATCCAAATAACCAAAAGGCTTGAAAGCGAGACAACTTCTTTAATATTTTATTTTGGAGGACTAATATGTCTACTTCATTACATGTCTTTTACATAGCAACTGTTTTTGCTCAGCACATTATTAACATATCAATTTGAATACTTTATGTGGTCATAGAGCTACTGTATTATTTGATGTTCTCGTGTTGTGCAGTAATTACAGCTGCTGCATTTACATAGAAAAATAGAAACATTAATAGTGTACATTAATGACTAACATCCATCATCATGAAGTGCTTCAAGAGACTGCTGATGATTCAAATTAACACCTGGCTCTCAATCAGCCTTGAACCTTTGAAGTTTGCCTACTATCACAACAGGTCCACTAGTGATGCCATCTCCCTCTCCCTAAGCTCATCTCTGAAACTTAGACAACAAGGATACCAACGTTATAGAAACATAGAAAATAGGTGCAGGAGTAGGCCATTCAGTCCTTTGAGCCAGCACCCCCATTCAATATGATCATGGCTGATCCTCTAAAATCAGTACCCCCCCCATTCCTGCTTTTCCCCCATATCCCTAGATTACCTTAGCCCTAAGAGCTAATAACTCTCTCTTGAAAACAGCCAATGAATTGCCCTCCACTGCCTTCTGTGGCAGGGAATTCCACAGATTCACAACTCTTTGGGTGAAGAAGTTTTTCCTCATCTCAGTCCTAAATAGCCTACCCCTTATTCTTAAACTGTGACCTCTGGTTCTGGACTCTCCTGACATCGGAAAGATTTTTCCTGTATCTAGCCCTTCCAATCCTTTAAGAATTTTATATATTTCTACAAGATTCCCTCTCCTAAATTCCAGTAAATTCAAGCCCAGTTGACCCATTCTTTCATCATATGTCAGTCCCACCATCCCGGGAATTAACCTTGTGAACCTACGCTGCACTCCTCAATAGCAAGAATGTCCTTCCTCAAATTAGGAGACCAAAATTGAACGCAATACTCCAGGTACGGTCTCACCAGGGCCCTGCAGTAGGACCTCCTTGCTCCTAAACTCAAATCCTCTCACAATGAAGGCCAACATGCCATTAGCTTTCTTCACTGCCTGCTGTACCTGCATGCTTACTTTCAGTGACTGATGTACAAGCACACCCAGGTCTCATTACACCTCCCCTTCTCCTAATAAAGGGTCTCGACCCGAAACATCACCCATTCCTTCTCTCCAGAGATGCTGCCTGTCCCGCTGAGTTACTCCAACATTTTGTGTCTACCATTCAGATAATAATTTGCCTTCCTATTCTTGCCACCAAAGTGGATAACCTCACATTTATTCACATTATACTGCATCTGCTATGCATCTGCCCACGCATCCAACCTATCCAAGTCCCCTGCAGCCTCGTAGAATCCTCATCGCAGCTCACACTGCCACCCAGCTTTGTGTCATGCACAAACTTGGAGATGTCACATTTAATTCCCTCGTCTAAATCGTTAAAATATTTTGTAAATAACTGGGGTCCCAGCACTGAGCCTTGCGGCACTGATACTCATTTACGCATACTGATAATGACACAGAGCTTCCAGACCTGAAAATGAAAATATTAAATAGCTTGAGGCAAACATTATTACATTGGCAGAAGACTATCTCCAACGGTCTTACCATCCTGACCTTAATCCTGACATACACCCAGGGCTGGTCTTTCCTTATCTCTGGATTCCAGCACTTGTATGTAGGTGGAAATAAGGACCAAGCCTCCTTCCCATTTGAATACATCATAATTGAAAATGGGTTAGAAATGTAATTTTAACTTACTCCACCTCCGTGTCTTTTTCATCAGAACTACCGATCCCGGACTATAGTTTGTACAAATAGGAAAAGACCATGGAATCTTGTGAAGACCGTGCATTTTTAATTCATCAGGTGGACGCTACATATCGACCTTTCATTACACTGGGCAACCTTCCTGTAAAACAATTTAGGTTTGTTATTGTCACCTGCTCCAAGGTACAGTGAAAAGCTTTAAAAAAACTGTATGAAAAAAAATCCCTCAGATCCCTTTATAATGTTTCTCATCTCACATTAAATCTATGCCCTCTATTCTTAGATTCCCCTAACTGGGAAAAAGACTTTGAATATCTACATATTCATACCCCCTTAAACTTTAGAAAACCCAATAAAGTCACATTTAATTTCCTCTGCTCCAGGAAAAACAGTCCCAGCCTTAAAACTTATTTTATGCTTCGAGCACTCAAATCCAAGCAACATCCTCACAAATCTTTTCTTCCACCTCTCTTGCTTAATCATGTTCTTCCTATGGCAGGCAAGATGTGTAGGAAGGAACTGCAGATGCTGGTTTACATCGAAGACAGACACAAAATGCTGGAGCAATTCCTTGCTACACATTTTGTCTGCTCCACTGTAAAATCTGCTCAAGGTATCCCTACTTTAAATAAGTTCTGCTCATCTCTCCGACGAGAGTTCTGCACAACTCTCTCATTCATTTCCTCTCTGTATCTTTTCATACCTCTAGTTTCCCTCTTCCCCAACTCTCAGTCTGAAGAAGGGTCTCAACCCGATATGTCACCTATTCCTTTTCTCCAGAGAGAAAAGCTCTCCATGCTGCCTGACCCGCTGAGTTACTCCAGCATTTTGTGTCCATCTATTTTGATGTTCCTTTTCCCTATCTCTCTAATTTATCCCTGGGCATGAGGGAGAAAATGTAAATAAAATAACTTACAAGCTATTTTGTGAATACGGAAATAGCAAATACAGTTACATAATTAACAGACTTAAAATGTGTACGCAAATGCAGGGAAGAGACATTAGACTTGCTCTAGGAATGGTGGGTTTGTGAGAGTAAAATAAATTGGATGTACTAGGCCTATATTCTGAAGAGTTTTATGCAAAATACAAAATTCTTGTATACAGGCTTGACAAGCTGGAAGTAGGGAAGATGATTCTTCTGGCTCTGGGTCTGGAATCAGGGGTCATGGTTGTACAATAAAGGGAATGAGTACCACTTAGGACTGAGATGAGGAGAAATTCCTTCTCACAGACGGGGATGAATATTTGGCATTCTCAACCTTGGAGTGCTGTGGAGGCTCAGTCATCAAGTTCATTCACAACATAAATCAATAGTTTTCTGGTGTTAAAGGAATCAAGCGATATGGGGACAATGCTGGAAAATCACACTAAGTTACTGATGAACACAGAGCGGAGGGTCAAATGGTGGACTCCTGGTCTTACTTTTTATGCTTTCACATTAAGAAAATTAACCTTTGTGAAGAAGTGACCGGAAGGCAGAGCTGTATTTTAACTATATGACTGATCTTAGGTAAAATAAGTGCTTCTGAAAGAACTGGACAAATATTTGGAATCAGACAGAAGTGCAAGCTGCAGTAAGGATGTAAGTATGATAATTTAATACAACAGGAGGCGTGGTGGTTTCTGTGCTGCTGGGGCCAGGAGAGGGGGGAAGGAATGCTATGATATTGTCTGTGGAGCCAGCAGTGCAAGATTAAGTAGTGGAAAAGTGAGGATGGGTGAACATTGTGGATCTTTTCTCGAATCAGGAAGTGTTCATTCAGATTCTGTCCTCAGGACAGTGTCTGGTGAGCTAGCAACCCTAAACTGCAACAGCCTGCATGGGAGGAGCAGGCCTGGTACAGATGTTGTATTTTGATTCCTTCTTGTAATACCAATCTGTTTTTACAGAATCGTTACACAGTAGTTGTAGACACGAGGAACTGCAAATCTTGGTTTACAAAAACCCCCCACAGAGTCTAGAGTAATTCAGTGGGCCAGGCAGCATCTCTGGAAGGCATGAATAGTAAATAGCTGCATGTCTTTGGATAACTTAACTTGTAAGTGATGTTGAGAAGGAAACAGAACTGAATGAAAGTTTTTTTTGTGTGTGAACACATAGATCGCTTGGGAATATAAGGGTCTGTAGGGCATCGTTTCATTGCCTTGGAAGCTGGTTTTCTTTCAGAATCATGTCCAGGCCACAGTTGTAGATTTGTGGTTCTTGTTACAATGGACATCACCTTGGGGAGGGTATTCGTGCAAGCACAGCTAATGCCCACTACATGTTTGCTGATTAGGCAGATTCTGATGGGAATCAATGTCCAACATTGCCATTTTGAATTTCACTCTTCTGGCTTGTGTTCTCTTTAAATCTCTCAGGGAAATGCCACGGAGCAAAATATGTGTGTACTAAGCACAGAAGCTGTTTATTATGTAGTAATAACAACCAACAAATTCAATAAAGACTGCAGTCTTTAGTTTAGTTTAATTATACAATGTGGGAACAGGCCCATCGGCCCACTGAGAACGCACTGATCAGCAATTACCTGTCCACTAGTTCTATCCTACACACTACGGACAATTTACAGGAGCCAATTAACCTACAAATCTGCACGTCTTTGGGATGTGGGAGGAAACAGAGCATCTGGAGAAAACCCATGTATTCACAGGCAGAACGCATAAACACCACACAGACAGCACCAACAGTCAGGATGCAACCGGGTCTCTACCGCTGCGCAGAAGTGCCACCATATAAATACGTACTGAAGATCAAGATCATGAGAACTTTTGTCCTTCTGCCCCATGGGAGGTTTCTGTCCTTAGGACAGAAACATTACAGTGTGACAGGGGTACCGCCCCAAGTCAAACTCCCCACCTGCCACTGTCTCCAGAGCAGGTTGCGCCCGGGTGCCCAGGTGCTTCCAACCAAGAGCGAGTCCAGCCACATGCATTCTGTACGGTGGTGGTCAGTTGAACATCAGACGGGACAACACTCAATGAACACCGCCACCCCCAGTGAGACAGAACCTAGCTGGTGACAGATGACTGAGGCACCTGACAAAAGTCCTGAACCGAAATTCATCCCATGTCCCCCACCATTAAATAAGTCTGTTTCTTGCCGATCTTGATTCACTCTATCAGATATTGAGAGTTGACTGAGCACACTGGATGTACAGAGGCAATAGGCCCAGGCTTAACCCAGCCATTTGTGCTAAGATTTGTGCAGCACAACTAATTTTGCCACCAGCCAACTAAACCCATTTGCTTTGGTGCAAAGTTGCCCTGGTCCCTTACATCCATAGAAGGCAGGCAGGTCCAATCTTGTCAATTGTCACCTCAACCATCCACTTTAATCATCAGCAAAGTACTGGAAGTGTTAATGGGACAACTGGGTGTGAAGTTGGGGGTGATCTTATAGAGATGTATAAAATCATGAGAGCAATCAGGTAGATGCACAGAATCTCTTGCCCAGAGTAGGTGAACCGAGGACCAGAGGACATAGGTTTAAGGTGAAGGGGAAAAGATTTTATACGAATCTGAGGGATAACTTATTCACACAAAGGGTGGTGGGTGTAAGGTACAAGCTGCCAGAGGAGGTAGTTGAGGCAGGGACTATCCCAATGTGTAAGAAGCAGTTAGGCAGGTACATGGATAGGACAGGTTTGGAAGGATATGGACCAAACACAGGCAGATGGGACTAGTGTAGCTGGGACATGTTGGCCAGTGTGAGAAAGTTGGGCCAAAGGGCCTGTTTCCACACTGTATCATCTATGAGTAAGCCAACCTGGAGCACCCAGCCTCAGAGGCTTTTAGGTGGGCTTTCACATGGTACGTCACATGACAATGGTTTCCTCCTCTACAGCTACCAGATGACAAATTCACAATTAGCAATGTGTGGGTGGCACAGTGGTGCAGCTGGTAGAGCTGCTGCCTCACAAGGCAATAGACCCAGGTTTGATCCTGACCTCAGGTGCTGTCCGTGTGGAATTTGCACGTTCTCCCTGTGACCTCGTTGGTTTTCTCCAGGTGCTCCGATTTTCTCCCACAACCCAAGCACATGTGGGTTTGTTGGTTAATTGATCTCTGCAACTTGCCCTAATGTGTGTAGAGTGTGGATGCAAAAATGGGACAATAAAGAACTAGTGAGAGCGGGTGAATGATGGTCGGCATGGACTCGTTTGGAGCGAGTCTATTTCCATGCTGTACCTTTCAGTCTTTCAATCAATCTTCAATCATGCAAATGGCCAGACCCCAGGAACATAGCTTCTGCCTGAATCAGGTTAAATTGCTGTGAGGTCATCCTGTGTCCAAGTTTGGTGATGTGCCAGCATGATCCTATATGTACTTTAAAAGTGCCACTTAGACTTTGCTTTAGCTGGAGTGTAAAGTAACTTTTCCATATGGTTCCTAATTTAACTGGCATAAAGAATCTTCATGGCAGATGCAGAAAAGCAGTGTTTTTTTAAAGTAGATTTAGGTTTAGGTTTATTATTGTCACATGACCGAGGTGCAGTGAAAAACTTAGATTTAGTTTAGTTTAGTTTAGCGATACAGCGCGGAAACAGGCCCTTCAGCCCACCGAGTCTGCGCCGACCAGCGATCCCTGCACACTAACACTATCCTACACACTGGGGACAATTTACCTGGTACGCCTTTGAAGTGTGGGAGGAAACCGAAGATCTCGGAGGAATCCCACACAGGTCACGGGGAAAACATGCAAACTCCGTACAGACAGCACCCTTAGTCAGGATCGAACCCAGATCTCTGGCGCAGTAGAGCAGCGCTCTACTGCTGCGCCACCGTGCCGCCCTTGTATGTTATCCAATCAAATCAGATAATTCTTTACATAAATACAAACAAGCCAAATTCAAGTACATGTCTTGGGACCCTTAGTATTGGAACGGTGGTTCTGACGCAGTTGTTGGGTTACTCTGGACTTCCAGCATCTTGGAGAGCCAAGTGCATGTGATGGAGAGGCACGTGCAGGCTTTTGCGTGTGATAGAACCACCATACCAGCTTTGCTTTGCTCACAGCTTCCAGCGTACAGAGGAGCATTTTACCTCAGGCCCCAGTTTTGCATAAAAATGGTCAAAAAATATACTGCCAGTGAGAAGATATGTAAATGGTCTTCTTTTGTCAAGTGCTGGAAAACCCCTTTGTAACGGAAGGACATGCTGGCTGTCATTCTTGAACAAGAGCCGGAAACCCCAAAACCCACTGGCCATCACTGTTGTCGCTGGTCTTATGGGAAGACTTCCCTTCTTACACCATCCTCCCTCTCCTAACCGCCCTCTGCTTCTTCCAGCCCCAGCTTCAGGCATTAACCGCAGGCCGGCTGCATCTGTCTATCTGAAAACCTGATCCCTGAGGCCGCTTCATTTCATGTCAAGTGGAGCAATTTTGAGTGTGCACTGCCTGACCCTTGCATCAATTCCTACTTCACTGCTAGCTTCCATGCACTTCATGGAACTCACATATCCTTTAAAATGTTGTCAGTCCTCACATTCACACCTCACGGTTCACATATATTGGCAGAAAAAACCATGGCACACTAATCACCCAAATATATTGCATGAATATCACTGGAGTGGTGCTGTGAGGCAACTGACAATGGTGGAGTTGAGCTGTTGGCGATGGGCGCACCCTTATAGGTAATCCTTCTTCTCCCATCCTCCTTCCAATTCCCATAATCTCTTTTGATTTACAAGCTGTAGAAGCAGTCCACATGTATCTCCTACATCTCCTCCTCCATTAGCAACATCAAACCCATGTGCCTTTCTCGTTTCAGAAAGCAAAGAGCTGTCTGGACAATAGTGAAGAGCAGGACATAGGTGAAAATAAAGATTGTACATCTTGGCACTCAGAGGCACTCAGAGAGCACTGAGGTACAGACCCTAAGTGGTGTTTAGCAGCTAGTTTAATACTGAGATCTCCACATGGTGAGACACCAGGCACAGGCGACCAGGCAGGGGGCGAGTGTGTGTGCTGGTCCTTTGGAAGTCAAAGTCACACAGGGGTTCACTGCAGTGCAAATGAAGACACAAAGTGTTGCAGTAGCTCGGCGGGTCAGGCAGCATCTCCGGAGAACAAGGATAAGTTAAGTTTCTGTTTGGAGCATGTTTTTAAACCACAGTCTCTGCAGTGCATTTGACATTTGGACCTTGATTCTGAATCTTTGCAGAAGCATTTTAAGAAAGCCAATGGGCATGATTAGAGTCTGAAGCTTATGTGTTCCAGTATGGAAGTAGCCATAAGTAGCCTAGTTATAAAACAGCCAGAATCATAGATAGAATTCAGTAGAAGCAGCAGTAAGCCTGTGTGCTCTGATATAAACTCAGGCTTCTGTCATGCACTCAGATTACTCTTGTAGTAATGCACACTTGACGTGAATGGTTGACAGTTACCGTGATGAGACAGGGTAATAGTATTCACCCACAAGAATATCTGTAGTAAAAGCTGGAGGAGGTTGTTCAGCCTCACCCATTTCTACGTAGGCACCATTGATGCTAATTGGAGCATGTACTACTTCACGCTTTCTGAAGTCAGTAACTAGCTCCTTCATCTAGCTAACAGTGAGGGATAGGTTGTTGTCCTAACATCATGTGATTCAGTTCTCTATCTCTTTCCTATACGATCGATACTTTATGCTCTATCGAGAAAGCAATCAACATAATCAAGGACCAGTCATTCTCTCCTCCCTTCTCCTGTCAGGCAGAAGATACAAAAGCTTGAAAGCATGAACTACCGGATTCAAGAATAACTTCTTCCTTCCTGTATTCAGACTCTTGAACAGATCTCTCATATGTTAAGTATGAATCCCCGATCTCACAATCTGCCTTGATGCGGCCCTTGCACTTTTTTAAATCTGCACTTTCTCTGTAGCTCCAACACCATAATCTGCATTTTGTTGATTTTCTCTATTGCACGTCCTGATTCACTCATATATCGTATGATTTGCTTGGATAGCATGCAAATCAATTTTTTTGACTGTGTCTCAATCTACATGGCAATAATAGAGCAGTACCAATACCCTCGATTCCCCCAATAGGTGAACAGTTGTTGAATTCTGTCCTGGGTATGTTCATTAACTGAGACACCTCAGCCCTTTTGGGCAGAGAATTGTAAAAATTCCGTACCAAACACATGAAGGCATCTCTAATTTCAATGGCTGAACCCATATTATGAATCTGTGACCCCTGGTTCTAGAAGCTTCGTCAAGTGGAAGTTCTCCTGTGCATCTGATCCTTTCAAGACTCCGCACAGGAGTGTACAAGTTGAAGTGGCTGCTGCTCCACCACATGGCTTCCAGCAAATTACTGGGTTTGCTGCATTGTCCAGCTGTGCCATCCCTGCCAGTAACCCTGGGGTTAATGATTCAGATGACCTGTCCTGGGCCCGTTCATGGATGTTATCGTGAAGAAGGCTCGCCAGCACTTCTACTACCTTGGAAGTTTAAAGAGAGAATCAGAGTCATGCAGCACGGAATCAGGCCCTTTAGGCATGCCCTCTGGTTCTTGATTCCCCTAACCTGGGTAAAGGAAACTGTACATTCACCCTATCTATTCCCCACATGATTTTATACACCTCTATAAGATCACCACTCAGCCTCCTGCAATCCAAAGAATAAAGTTTTAACCTGCCTAATCTCCCCCTATAGCTCAAGTCCTCCATTCCTGGCAACATCCTTATAAATCCTCTCTGCATGCTTTCCATTTTAGTATGATATGGCACATCAGTTAATATTCTAATAACTACAGATGCACTGGTGAAAATATCCTGACACGGTGCGTCATGGTCTGGTACATCAATTTCAATGCACAGGAAAGCAAGAGGCTGTGGAGAGAAATGGACATAGCCCAATCTATCACAGGCACAGCCCTCTCCACCATCAAAAGCATCTACGTGAGGAACTGCTTCAAGGTGACATCTATCATCCCCACCATCTGGGCCATGCTCTCTTCTCACTGCTACATTAGAGCAGGAGGTACAGCAGCCTGATGTCCCACACCACCAATTTCAGAAGTAGCTATTTTCCTGCAGTCATTCAGTTCTTGAACAAAATTGCACAACCTTCCCTCAGCTACAAAACACTATAGACAACCTCTTGCACTACTATGGACTTGTTTTCTAATTGTATTTTTGCACTAATGTCTTGTTTAATTTCCCTGTGTTGTATAATTGTATATTCTTTATATATTGTCTATGTGCCAGTGATGTTGCTGCAAGTAACATTTCCATTGTATCTGTACCTCATTATACTTGTGCTTATGACAGTAAACACAAACTGATATGAATTGCATTGTTATCGCTGATTATCAGGGGATCTTGGACAATTGTCACTGTTGCTGAAAAGATGCATTCTAAAGCTAGTTCTTTCAGGTAGTTGACATTCAAAGCTGTTTGATGATTTTCCTCTTGGGTTATATGCAATTGCAATCTCCTCAAGTAAAAGCCGGTGGTTTTCAAATTCTCCAACTGAGGTAAGGGCAGAAAGAGGTGGTGTTTTGAGCAGAGAAAACTAGCACTGCATGTTTTGTTTAGTTTAGAGATACAGCACGGAAACAGGCCCTTTGGCCCACTAGGTCCATATTGACCAGCGATCCCCATAAATTAACACTATCCTACACACACTAGGGACAGTGTATATTTATACCAAGCCAATTAACCTACATACCTGTACATTTGTGTGGCTGGAAACCGAAGACATCGGAGAAAATGCATGCAGGTCACAGGGAGAACGTACAAACTCCATACAGCCAGCACCCGTAGTCGGGATCGAACCCGGGTTTCTGGCGCTGCAAGCATTGTAAGGCAGCAACTCTACCACTGTGCCACCATGCTCTCCATGTGAGCAAGGACCTGTAATAGGAAATATATAATTGAACTAGACTAAGTGGGACCCGTTGGGTCCCAGCATCACACGGGAG
This sequence comes from Amblyraja radiata, assembly GCF_010909765.2. Lineage (NCBI taxonomy): Eukaryota > Metazoa > Chordata > Chondrichthyes > Rajiformes > Rajidae > Amblyraja > Amblyraja radiata. The sequence goes on from NC_045957.1 coordinate 18,605,206, forward strand.
GGCTGGTCCCCAACGCAATATTCCGCCTCTCCACCAATTCCAATATTGGTGGCCAGTGAGGGGGGGGGGGGGGGGGGGGCTTTGTGGAGTGCTAGTATGGGTGTTGTGGGCTGAAGGGACTGGTTTCCAGAGGGCTAGTATAGACATTGTGGGCCGAATGGATTCTTGGGCTGGCGGCTCAGTCACTCAAGCCTGTTGTGCTGGCAGCTCACTCACTCACGGCTGGTGGGCTGGCAGTTGACTCACGGCTCTTCCTTGAAATTCCATTTCAAGCAGGGTGCAAGGCCACCAAATTCAAGTGCAGTTTCATACCATTTCAAGCAGGGTGCAAGGCCACTAAAGATATCGAGTCGTAACCTCTCCCTCCTCTATCTTGTAGAGACTGAGCCATGCCCACACTTCTGATTTTATAGTCCCCCCCCCTCACACCACCACCACACACCAGAAGGGGTGTGGCCTTCATGGTGTGATTGACAGGAGAGAGAATCTCAACATTTAAAAAAGACTAATAACTCTTTTATTTTTAATCGATGGGAAAAATCCCCGGCACCTCATGAGCGGATGAGGACTCTGAGTAAGATGGCCAAAAATCACAGCCGTACATGGTAGCGTTTTTTTCTAAATCAATATAAAGCACAAACAGGCAGTGGTCAAGATTAGACTTTTAATTATATAGAAGGCAAGGCAACTTTAATTAGGCAAGGCAACTTTAATTAGGCAAGGCAACTTTAATTCGGCAAGGCAACTTTAATTCGGCAAGGCAACTTTAATTCGGCAAGGCAACTTTAATTCGGCAACACAGCTTTAGCATTTCCAAACCAAAGGCAACACAGCTTGAGCATTTCCAAACCAAAGGCACCACAGCTTGAGCATTTCCAAACCAAAGGCACACAGCTTTAGCATTTCCAAACCAAAGACAACACAACTTTAGCATTTCCAAAATAGATTTTCAAACCACATTAAGGGCACTGACAGGTCAGTAAAACCACTCACAGTTTACTAGACGTGTTCAGGGTTATTCACAGCTCAGACTGAGAGATGTGACCCTCTCGCTCCCCCATCTTGCAGAGATTGACTGAGGCACTCAACACTTCCGGGTTTTATAGTCCCTCCAGAGAATCTCAACATATTTTAAACACTAATAACTCTTTTATTTTTCATCAATGGGAAAACTCCTCTTGTCCTGCGCAGCGGATGGGGACTCTGAGTAACATGGCCAAAAATCACAGCCGTACGTGGCAGCTTTTTTTCTAAAATCAATATCCAGAACAACAGGAAGTGGTCAAGATCAGACTTTTAGTAATATAATAATAATAATAATAAATTTTATTTGCGGGCGCCTTTCAAAGTCTCAAGGACACCTTACAGAAATTAACAGGAGTAAAAAAATCATATAGTCGGAGTAAAATAAATAATAAGGACATCACCAATACACAAATTAAAGACAGAATTCGCTCCAAAGACAAAAAATCAAAAACACAATGTGAAGAGAGAGCAGCGGCAGCTAAACCGCGCCAGCGTACACTCTCCCTTCCGACAGCCATCATGGACACAAACTAACATATTCACTTACACACAAAAAATCATCACCCCACAATGGTTACCACTGTGGGGGAAGGCACAATGTCCAGTCCCCATCCCCAGTTCTCCCAAAGTCAGGCCTATTGAGGCCTCCGCTATTGCCTCTATGGAGGCCCGATGTTCCTGGCCATTCTGGCCGGGTGCTGTTGCCCCAGCGTCGGGAGAGTCCTTTCAGCGGCTGGGCCACCTGGAACGGCCACTTCCTAACTGGAGACCGCGGCTTCCGAAGCCGACAAGGCCGCGCCGGTTTGGAGCTCCCAGGCTCCCGATGTTAAAGTCGACGCCGCCCGCTCCGCTCCGCAGACCCGCAGCCCGGAGGTGTTGATCTCGGCGATCACAGCTCACCAGAGCTCCAGCGCGTCGATCCAGCGCGGTGGCCCAGGCAAGGCATCGCCCGCTCTGCTCCGCGATAGCGCCCCAGCGCTGTGCCGCCACTGAAGCCGAGGTGCTGGGCAGTCCCCGCCAGGAAACGGCGCTCCACGCCCGCTGGTAGGCCACGAGGACGGGCCGACAGGGCAGCCCGGAGAAAAAGCTGCCTCACCGACCAGGTAGGGACCTAGAAATATTGTTACCCCCTACCCACCAAATTAAAAAGTCTATCTCTCCCACAAACAAAGCACAGGACTCACTAAAACTACAAAAAAAAAAGTGGTTAGCAGCCGTTCCTCAAGATGGCTCCAGTCGTTCCCCAAGATGGCTCCCAATATACTAGACCAAGTGCAGTCCCGCTGGGTCTGTTCCCCCAACGTGCATTTGCAGGGGGGGGGGTTGCTGCGGCTTCACACGCACACTAACCACCCCCCACACACACGGGGGGGGAGGGGTTAGAGAGGGGGTGAGAGGGGGGAGGAGTTGGAGGATACAGGAAGAGGGTGAAGTAGAGGGGAGATGGAGAGGGGGAGGTGATGGGGGAGAGATTGGGGATGGGAAGGGTTTCGGCCCGAAACGTTGCCTATTTCCTTCACTCCATAGATGCTGCTGCACCCGTTGAGTTTCTCCAGCACTTTTGTCTACCTTTGACAAGGATATTACTGGGTTTTGAGAGTTTGGATCAAAGGAAAGGCTAAATAGACTGGGTCTTATCCCTGGTGCTTATGAGGTTGAGGAATGAACATATAGCAGCATATAAATTAATGTGGGACAGATTTTAAGTGAATAGCCACCGTTTTTTTCCCATGGTAGCGGACGCTAAAACCAGAGGGCATGGGTTTAAGGTAAGAGGGGAAATATTTAAAAGGGAAACGAGGGGCAACCTTTTCACAGAGAGGTTGGAACATGCGGCCAGAGGAAGTGGTAGAGGCAGGTACAGTTACAATATTTAAAAGACAATTGGACAGGTATATGGATAGATGAAAACACAAAATGCCTGTCTAGCTCAACGGGACAGGAAGCACCTCTGGAACACATGGATAGGTGACGTTTCAGTATAAGACGCTCCAATATCCATCCAAATCTTTCCTCTCCCTTCCTGATCTGAAATGTCACGTATCCATGTCTTCCAGAAATCCTGCCTGACCCACTGAGTTACTCCAGCAATTTGTGTGTTTTTTCAGCATCTGAAGTTCCTTGTGTCTACTAGGTACATGGATAGGAAAGTTGTCCAGAGGGAACTTGTATAGGCACAGGCAAGTAGGACTAGCTTGGTTAAGCAACTTCATTGGCATGGACAAGTTTGGCTTGTTCCTATGCTGTATGACTCTAACTTTATGTCATAGAGTCATTCAGCATAGCTTTCTGACAATGCTAAACTTGATGTGATATTTGTAGCTCATTGAGCAGATTCCATTTGGTAACTGGGAATGTAGTACAGTCTCACACCACTTTTCACAGGTAAGATTGGGGAGAAAAAAATCACGGGACACTAAATGGTTAAATTCAAAGATAAAGATATTTTTCTCCAGATCTGAGACCAGATATAGTAGTTAACATAAGACGAGCTTTGTTTAATGAACTCCATATGGAGAGGATATTCATTCTTGCCACTTTATGGCAGAGTTATTGAGTTTATAAATCAGAATAAATGAGTTTTGAAGTAGTTGTAGCTCTATCATGGTGAAATAAATGGGCAACGAACATTTACTTTTGTTTTTACTGTACATCTGGAACTTATTGATAAATTTCACGTTTTCATACGTGACCTAAGTTGCTAAATGTATATTAGTTTTTAAAAGTTCAATGTACTACTTTTTGATTGATCTACCGACCTGCTGATTGTTGCTTTTTAAACATTAGAAGCAGCTTCGTGTTAAGGAAAAGGTGGTTCGTGCGACAGGCAAGAATTGTGGCTCAACTGTTGAAATGTAACTTGAAACCCTTTTCAAATGCCACGACGGAAATTTCATGGAAACAGGATGGAAGAATGAAAAAGTCTAAAGTTCAGATAAGGATGCAGTCACAGAAGCGCAGGATTATAGGACAGCCCACTGAAGTCGTGCGGCTCACTGAACAACACTCCGATTGGTCCCGCTTCATGCAATGTCTGCTTTTATTATTCCCAAATGCTTAAAGCTAAAATAACCCTTGCTTTCCCTCTCTCACCATCCCTCCCCCATTCTACTTCCCCGACCAGTCTGACAGTCCTGATTAAATTTTACATTGTCACCTTCCCCCAGCTAACAATTATCTATTCTACATTTACCTTGAGCTTCGTTCCCTTTGATCTGTAGTTTTCACACCTTATCCTTCAATATCTCTCATTTCCCTCTCCACTGACTCTCAGTCTGAAGAAGGGTCTTGACCTGAAACGTCACCCATTCCTTCTATTCAAAGAAGCTGCCTGTCCCGCTGAGTTACTCCAGCATTTTGTGCCTGTCTTTGGTGTAAACCAGCATCTGCAGTGCTTTCCCACACAACGCAAAATATATTTTGCCTAAAAGTAAAATACTCCCTCAGAATACTGAAACTTTTAGAGTTCAGCACAACTGAGAACTAAATTACTGATTACTCAGATTTCAATTAAATAGGAGTATCCTGAAGCACTGAAGCGACTAATAACATGTGGTCATTAAAACCCAAATAGTGGTGAAATTGAGATCCAGACAGAATTGCTCAATTGATATTAGACGGACCACGCATTTTTCAGCTCAGCTTCAAATATATGATTAGAATTCAAGTGGCCTAGATTCAAATTTACTGCATCTATTTTACAGGTATAGGCACACGGAATGCATGCACTGGCAGTGCCTGCCCCATTGGTAAATCCCCCTCCATAATCATCTGTGCCTTAGGCTCATAAAATATATATATATATGCCTGTTTGTGGCCTCACTTCTGAAACTGGTTTGTATGTAATAGCTGCAGCAGTGTGATAGTCAATTATTACAAGTGCTTGGCAGACGAAACAGATAAATTTGAAATGTTTTATTTAAATCACTGCAAAGCAGTTGTGTTTCTCCCGGTTCCATTCTAATTCCATGGAGCATTTCTTTCCACTTCCCAGGAATGTTTACATGCACCTGGAGTCACAGCTGGTGCCTGCAGCTCTGCAAATGAGGAAATGAGGCCAGAGGATAAAAATCATTCTCCAGTTCGAGTGAAGATTGAGGGAATTGCAACATGAAAAATAGTGCTGTTTTTTTGGATTGCTATTTAGCCAGGCACTTTAACCTAACAGCAAAAACTATCATCATCTTGCTTGGAAAATCCTCACCATAGCTTAGTTTAGTTTTGTTTAGAGATACAGAGTGGAAACGGGTCTTTCGACCCACCGAGTCCACATTGACCAGTGATCCCCGTACACTAACACTCTCCTACACGCACTAGGGACAATTTACATTTATACCAAATCAATTAACCTACATACCTGCATGTCTTTGGAGTGTGGGAGGAAACCGAAAATCTTGGAGGAAACCCACGCGGATCACGGGAGAACGTACACACTCCGTATCGACAGCACCCGTCATCGGAATCGAACCTGGGTCTCCGGCGCTGCAAGCACTGTAAGGCAGCAGCTCTACCGCTGTGCCACTGTGCCACCCCTGTTGTAATCATTTTTTTTCTAATCGGCCTAACAACTTTTTTTAATAGTAGGCAAATAAATTGACTGCATACTTCCTATTAAGATGGAATGCTATTTGAGGGTGGATTTGTGTCACACTATATTGGTATTGAACATATTAATGGAACTGAACTGAAAACCCACAGTCATCATCATTGCTATGAAGTGGATTTCTTGCTGTGCAAGTCTGAACACTTGTTAAACTTCTCAGCGGCTGCTGGCTGGCCATCCAATCTTTTAACTGAAGGTAAATTTATGGACAGTGGAACTTAAGTACAATCTATTATTAGTGCCAGCAAATTGATGCTGTATAGTGAGGGTGCCAAGGCTTATTTGTATATGTGCCAGTGCAAGTCAAAGTGCCCATCTTTCACCTTCCCTCACTTTCCAATATTAAATATGCCATAGGCCTTGTTGGGGAAAAATAAATACTTTCACCTTTCATCCAATAAAGACCTGTCTCATCCAATTAAGATATGTTAGTCAAACATTTTTATGGCAATTGAGCAGTGATGCAATTAGAACAACAATTTCTGTATGGGGTGGAGTTTCTTTCTGTACAAGGCCAGATGAAATTGTGAGGGAGGTTCTCCTGACCCTGTTACACACTTAAGTAGTTTTGGGCTCATGAATTGTGCAGGGCAGCAATGCAGTATACATTTTTACAACTCAGTAGAAGTCTGTCGCTGTTGAAGAGGAAATTGAAGTGCTATAGCTGAGTATCACCAGCCAGGGAATCAGAGTATTTAACAGAGGATGGGGTGAATTATTCACTATTTCAGCTGCTTTCTCTGGAGCTATCATCGCCCCATTCCCCAGAAACTGTTTGGTGCAAATGACAATGTAATTGATCAGGGTTTAATGGGGCTGCCTATGAATGTGAACAATGGGCATTGATAGCTATTGATGGGGGAATAGTTCCAGACCGCGCAAAAATTAAGGACAGCATGGTACATAGATGGTATATTGCTGATGGTCCAATCTAGGAGAGAATGCTGCCTAAAGGGTCTTATCTGTAAGGAGAGCTTGGACAAATTTGGACTCTTTTTCTGGAGCATCGGAGGTTGAGGGAAGTATATAATATACTGATAGACATTTATAATACCATGACTAACCAACATGTCCCATCCACACGAGTCCCACCTGCCTGCGATTGGCCCATAACACTAAACCTATCCTATCCATGTACCTGTCCAAAGGTCTCTTAAATGTTATGATAGTACCTGTCTCAACTACCTCCTCCGCAGCTTGTTCCATATACCCACCACTCTGTATAAAGATGTTACCCATCAGATTTCTATTAAACCTTTCCCCCCTTACCTTAAACGTATGTCCGCTGGTTCTCAATTTTCTGCTCTGGGCAAAAGAGTACTCTGCGCATTTACCTATGATATCTCTCCTGATTTTGTACACCTCGATAAGATCACCCCTCATTCTCCTGCACTCCAAGGAATAAAGTCCTAGCCTGCTCACCCTCTCCCTATGGCTCAGGCCATTACTGGCAACATCCTGTATATCTTCCCTGGATCATTTCTAGCTTGACAACATCTTTCATATAAATGGTGACTAAAACCGAACAACATACAATAAATGTGGCCTCACCAATGTCTTATATAATTGTAACATGGATCCCAACTTCTATACTCAATACTCTGACTGATGAAAATCAATGTGCCAAAAGCCTTTTTGACCACTATATCTACTGGTTTTGTCACTTTCAAGGAACTATGTACAAGCACTCCAAACAGTTAGGATGCTTTCTTTAGTGCATCCATAGAAATGTTTTTGAATATCCACATGCATGCAAAATCTCTTTAAACTTCTAAGAAAGCAGAGGCACCGGCATGCCTTTCACATGATTACATGCCGGGCACAGAATAGATCACCTAAGATGTTAACGCTCAGGAATTTGAAGCTGCTAACACTCTCCACTGCTGATCCACCAACAACTTGCACCAACTTGTTGTTGATGTTGAGTGAGAGCTTGTTGTTGTGCACCACTCAACAAAGTGTTCTATCTCTCTCCTGTATCTTCGGACACTTGAGACCATCTCTTGAACCACCATGGACTTGTTTTCTAATTGTGTGTTTGCACTGCTATCTTGTTTTTGCAGTCTTTTTCTTTTCACTGGCTTGTGTAACTTCAAAGGTTTCAACGGTCATTTTTGTCACGTGTACCAATTAAGGTACAGTGATATGCAAATTGCCATACAGCCATATGAAAAAAAAGCAACAAAACACCCAACTACATCAAAGTTAACATAAACATCACCACAGCGGATTCCCGCCATTCCTCACTGTGATGGAAGGCAAAAAAGTCCAAGCTTCTTCCTCTTTATTCTCCTGCGGTCAGGGCAGTCGAATCATTCATCGGGATGATCAATGTTCCCCCAGCTGGCGGTCAAAGCTCCCGCGCCGGGGCAATCGAAACTCACCACGGGAAAGGTCACCATGCCCTTATTGGGCACTGATACACTAAATGTCATTTCAAAGCAGATAGGACCTCAGACCACAAAAGTAAGATGTTGAAGATATTCATGAATGCTCTGGATGGATGGATGGCCTGCACAGGCCTTTAGTAATCTGCCTGGTGCGGTGTCTGGGCTGGACACTGCATGGATTCACCAGGCAGAATCGGGGTGCAGGTACATCTTTGTGACATGTTGGCAAATAGACAGTGTTTGGCACACTTACCTTCATCAGTCAAAGTATTGAGTACAGGATTTGGAATGTCATGTTACAACTATACAACAAATTAGTAAGGCCACATTTGGAGTACTATGTACAGTTCTTGTCGCCCGACTATAGGAAGGATATCATTAAACTGGAAGAGGCGCAAAGAAGATATATGAGGATGTAACCAGGTCTGTAGGGTTTGAGCTATAAGGGAAGGCTTTTCTAGGCTGGGTTTTATTTTCCTGGATTGTCAGAGGTTTGAGGGGTGACCTCGTGGAGATATTTAAGCCATAGTCTTTTACCCAGGTTAGGGGACTCTAAAACAAGGTGGCATAGGTTTACAGTAAGAGACAAAAGATGTAAAAGGGATCTGAAGGGCAACTTTTCAGTCAGAGGGTAGAGCACATATTAAACGAGATGCAGAGGAAGTGGTGGAGTATAGTAATGACATTTAATAGACACTTGGATAGGTTCATAGATAGGAAAGAGTATGGATCTGCTACAATGACCTGAGTAAAACTGTGTCGTTGAACGTTGAACGTTGATCGTTCATCCTCCAGGTACATGGAATAAGTCCTGTGGCCACATCTCCCCCAACTACCCCCTCCTCCCCACACTGCAGGCCTGAAATTCTACCACTTGGTCTTTCCAATGGTTCAATGGTTCTTTTTTTGCCACGTGTGCACAGCACGGTGAAATTCCTTTGCACAACCACAAATGCACAGTCGCCCTATTTACAAAGAAAAAGTAAAAGTCCAAAGTCCAGTCCTCATGCTGGAAGTACAGGAGCGCTCACGATCCAGGTAGCTCAGGTAAGCCCCAGGCTGCTACAGGCCCACGAGCCGACGTCCTTCTCCTCACTCGATCACCTCTGTGTCCCAGGGGGTGCCTCTTACCGCCGACCTTGGGTGCTGGAGACAATACCCTGGTCTCTCTCCTACCGGCACCCCTCCTCGCATCTATCGTCTCCAGCGGCTCCCCCCACGATTCTCTGGCCTTCAGGGTTTCTGAGCTGGGTCTTCATTCTCGACGCAGGCCTAGTCTATGTTCTCGTTGGCGCCGGGTCTATCCTTGCCCTCGGCCGGCTGCCGTGTCTGCCATTACACAGCTCCGCGGCACGTGCCGAGAGCTTCCCTTGTGGTTATCAACATTTGTAGAAGATCCTAGGAAGATGTTTTATTATTTGTCCTGACCACAGTCATTTGAATTCTAGTGAATTTTCAATGGTAATAGTGTTAGCATGTGGGAGAGTTGACGGGAATGTGGAGAGAACAAACCCAGTATCTGTGTAAATGGGTTCTTGATGATCAGTATGGACTTGGTGTGCCGAGAGGCCTGTTTCTACGCTGTTTGTCTCTATACTCCGACCACTGTAACATTGTGTTTACGTTTGTCAATTCTGTTTGCATTGTATTTCACCTAGTCCGGCTTTAATTATCACTGGTTTATCCTTCCATTATTGACTAATTTGGAAAATAAAATCTCAGGGTCATGATTATAATTGGAAGTTATATCATTAGCTAATATATAATTAGCCTGAGGGCATTAATTTAATCTGTCTTTTCCAGCCTCCTGCATAGACATTTATCAGCAGTAACTTAATTGAATAACATTAAATTGTTGTCGTCCGATACGTGTTCTATGTATCAAAGGCAAACTACCACAAATGCTGAGAGCATGAACAAGGGCTTCACTTCTGACATTAAATAGATTTGCTCTGTATTCTTTAACATTTAGGTGAATTGCTTTGAAATGTCCGTAATTCTTCCTGCTTGACAGGCTAGATGTAGAGAGAATATTTCCCCCGGCTGAGCAATGTAAAACCAGGTATCACAATCTCAGACTAAGAGCTGAGTCAATGCAGACTGAGAGGAGAAAAAATGACTTCACACAGAGAGCAATGACGTTTTCACTACCCAGGAGTTCTGTGAAGGTCAGGGCTGGATTTAGATGAAGAGAGGTCCTAGGCTATTTCACTTGTGAGCCCCCACCCCCTCCCAATCCCCCACCCCCACGACTAGAGGACCATGCCTACCCGACAGTGACAGTATAACACTTTTAGATCCTACTGTATGTTGTCATTAAACAGTTGGTTTTAAAATACATTTTGGATTCACTGCGGAGCGGGCGATGCCTTACATGGATCACCGTTTGAAGCTCCGGAGTGTTGGGCCTGCAGCTTCAACATCAGAGCTGTGGTTTGCGGAGCTCCCAGCCTCGGGCTGCGCTGATTTCAACATTGTGGAGCCCTGGGATCCCTTTGCCGAGGGCCGTCAGCGTGAATTTCCGCCCAGCTCAGCCTGTGGAATTCGGGAGCTGCGCTCACCGGTAGGAAGTGGCCGATTCGGAAGTCCAAGCCGCTGAGAATGTTCTCCCGTTCCGACGTCGGATGGTGACCACAAATTTCATTGCACCAATTGGTGCTTGTGACAATAAGTGTCTCTTGAATTGAATGTGAAATTTTAAGAAATAAAGAAACTACAAATACAGTAAGAGTAAAAATGTTTTTTTCTCGCCTTCTTCATAGCAAAATCATCCAGAAGTTCACCAAGATCTGTTTGTCTAAGTTTGTCACTCTCAATGCACAGAATGCTCATTGCAGGCAACTTCTCTTGAGACATTGTGGACCTTAATTCATTTTAAATACTTTTGAGTCTTGAAAAAGACCTCTCTCCCAAGCCCTTGGTGACTATTAAGCTAAGAAACAGCCATAAGATTGCTTCCACATTAGGGAAGGCCATCTGAATCGTTTTCTTATATATTATTTGATAAAGGTCTGTATGAGACAGAGAGTGCTCTTCTGTATGCCTATGGCTTTGTCTCACGTACGAGTGAAAGTGCAAAAATTCATCAGTAAGTTTCAGCTCAACATCTTCTGGGTATGCTTCCATCAACAGTTCAACACCTTGCTGAATTTCGTGCTAAAAGGGCCTTTTCACGGGGCGAGTTGACGCAAGATGTCACCAGAGTGAAGAGGTCGTGGTCCAGCACGAGTCTCGCACGATATAACGGCAGTAGATAAAGAGTTCCCACGGTACTCGGCATTTATGTTATTCGTGCGAGTGACTTGGCCGTTTCCCGAGCTGTCGCGTTAAAAGTTGAATGAACATCGTGAACTACACGTGACACAAATGATGTAACTTTTTTTTTCACACACTATATATATCCTGCCTTGGTTGAATCGGCTCATTTGGAGACATGCCTTTACGAAATAATTTCGAGTACAGGATGTTGGTTTTTTTCATTGACGCGCTGCATGCAGCTGCCCACTATGTGCATCGAAAACGCTTGCTTGAAGGCAGAAGGGAGAGATTAATTAAAAAGAGAATTAAGAGGAAGTCTCACTGGGTGAAGCCCATCTTTCAACGGAGAGCTCAATTTGGACAATATGAGCAACTGCTTAATGTGCTGTGCGAAGAGGATACAAGTGCATTCAAAAACTTTGTCAGAATTTCACCCGAGCTCTTTAATGAGTTAAAGAATAATTTGGGACCTCTGCTGAAGAAGACTGACACTGTAATGAGAAAAGCACTGGAACCAGGGTTGCGCATAGCAATCACCCTCCGCTACTTGGCCTCAGGCGATTCTTATACTGCGACTTTTTTACTTTGCAGCTGCAGGGCAGACAGACAGACTTATAAGAGAAGTTTAAGTTAACTGCAAACACAGCACTTTTACATCAATAGCAATGTATGTTTTTAAATCTTGGATAACATTAAATGGTTCTCCTCTTGATGAACTTATATATCGTTATATAAACTCACATGAGCACTCGGGAAACTCGGCAGCCTTCGTCTCCAGCAGGTTCCTTTTTCTCTCCCTGTTTCTATAATCCTCTCTGGATTTATCGTACAGAATCTCGTTAAATTGGAACCATTCTACAAGTTCCCCCTCTTGTTCCCTGGTGAAGTTATATGACTTTACCTTCTGCCATCTTCCCTTTACGTCTGTAGAGGCTATTCCTACAACGGCTACTGGGGAGGCAATCTGAATTGCACCTTGCTCACCCTCTCCCTGCTCCAAGGAGCCCACAGGCAGTGTTATCTGTGGCATCTCCTGTTGCCTCTCCACCTGTCTCTCTTGCTGCGTCTCCTCCTCATTCTCCTGCATGGCAAAAACATCTCTGACCCGCTTTACCCCCTTCCTTTGAGATTTTCTGGGAGCCATCTCTGCAAGTGTTCCTGTTAAAAAGATTATCCAACAATGACAATTAGGTGGGACGTCCTCGAAGGACACATGTTCCCATGTGTCCTTTTGAGACCACCTTTTTTAGTCACCCTCTGTCCCCTCTGTCCAGCTTCCGGGTTTACCGTTCGCAGGAGTTCCCACGCGCTATATCTCTAAAATCTGAAGTTATGTAATGTCTAAAGGAACTGCAGACGCTGGTTAATGCTGGTTAATATGCACAGAAGGACACAAAATGTTGGTGTAACTCAGCAGGTAAGTCAGATCTGGGAAGAAAAGCATAAAAAGCTGGAGTAAGTCAGCGGGTCAGGCATCATCTCTGGAGAAAAAGAATAGGTGACGATTCGAATCGGAGCCCTTCTTCAGACATCCTAATCGGAATTGAGTCTGAAGATGTGTCTCGTCCCGAAACATCAGCTTTTTTTCTCCAGAGATGCTGCTTGACTCGCTGAGTTACTCCAGCTTTTTGTGTCTGTCTTCGGTTTAAACCAGCATGTGCAGTTCACTCCTTACACGGGTCTCTGCACAACATTGATTGGTAGCGTTCCGGACCCCTGGACCCGAGGACTCCGACCTGTATCTCTCAAAGAAGTACATGTGAAAAATATCTCACGGACCATAAAAATGCGTAACCTTTCAGTAAAGTCCCTTTTAAAGTCCCTTTTAAAGATTATAGTTATTTTCTTGAATCTCATTAACATAACTCATGAATAAGTTGATGTCCATATGCGGATGTAAATCTTTATTTTTATTTATTTTTTAAATTCAATCCCACTGAAGATAATTTGTAATCACCTTCTGTCCCCTCTGTCCAGCTTCCGGGTTCACCGTTCGCAGGAGTTCCCACGGTACCCGCAAGAGTTATTACGGATATCGCACGGATATCGCACTGGCCACTACGTTCATATAATGTTGCAATACTCAACCACAAGTGTACAAGTCACTCTTGGAGAAATTCAAATTTTCTTGAATTTTCTCCCGAGTGACCAAGTTACACGATGACCTGCCGTTAGCGCTACGGTGGTCCACGGTGGTCCACGAATGCCGCACTGTTATCGCACGAGGTTCCCACGATGTTGAACTCTGGTTAACTCTTGCGTCAAGTCGCCCCGTGTAAAAGCCGCATTAGATGCGGTCAGATTAGCAAGAAAGGAAAACTGTTGTGCAACTTCACTGTACACAGTACCTCTTCTTTTTAAATTGGTTTCAAGTGCATCTAGTATAGGAATAAAGGATTTTATCCTAAACTTATCTCTTGAAGAGAGTTTATCTAAAGCATCAGGACCAGGTGCACTTCCATCATTTCCTTGCCGTTTCCTTACTCTTTGTCTCCCTGTGACAGTTCTGTAGTTAACATCTGGCAAGGTGGCCTTTGCTTGTTGCTCAAGCTCATCAACATCTTCTCTAATTTTGCTTACAAAATCCTGAAGTGAACTGTACAAACTTGCTCAAGTACTCAATAACAGTTTGGGTTTCTGAATGGCTTTGTTGACCTTGTGGAAATGACCGAGCAGACGGGTCCAAAAATGCAGCATAAACATAAATTCCAGTTCTTCCATTTTCTGCAAAAGATTGTTAGCTTGAATACTGGTATCTCCCTTCACATTAACATCAGAGTACAAATGACTGAGGGCATCAGTGATAGCGCTGTAACTTTCCAAAATAGCTTCTGTGGCTTTTGCATGTGCCTCCAACCTAGTGTCTGACAAATATTTGGGCACTTTTGACTGAAGTTGCAAAAATGATTTTAGAACTGCCCATCTCTTTGTGGAGGATGAAAAGAAGGTATAAATGTCATTGATAATTCCAAAACAGTTCACATTAAGGCAGCAATCAACAGCCGAACGGCCCACCAAATTTAATGAGTGAGCAGCGCATGGAATAAATCTTGCAATTTTGTTTTTTTCTAGGATTTTTTGCTGCATACCCATGTACCTACCAGCCATGTTGGCAGCATTGTCATAAGACTGCCCTTGGAAGAAGAACTCCAAATCGCGGCGGGCGCAGAACTTATTGAGGTGGGGACGGAGGGGGACAAAGGTGAGGCCTCTGCTGCGGACAGACCATTCGATATCTGAGAGGGGGAGGTCAGGGTGGATGGTGAACACATGGCAGGGATGGGGGTTGGGGCCAGAGGAAGGCAGGTGACTGAGGCCGAGGCGATGTCTGGTGGGAGGCTGATGGGTGGTCAGGGGGTAAGGGGGTATGAGGACTGTAGTGTGGGTGGGGAAGAGCTGGGGTCACATAGTTTGAGGGGGATGGGGAAGACCCAGTGGAACAACCACTGAGGTTACCAGAGTTTGGGGGACTAACACTAGGACCCAGCGCAGTCAAACTCAGGGGAGTTGGAGTCTGCAGCATGGAAACTTCAGGCCAGGTGCTGAGTCCAGGCTGCAGGTAATGCGACGGCTGTGGGTTGCTGGAGGGCGGTGGAATGGCGAGGGTCAGCGGGCAAAGAGTGAGTGGTCCTGGTGGGCGAGAAACCAGCCCCATCAGAGACTGTGAGCAGGGTTAACTATAGAAAGGACCATTCCGCCTATCATAGCAGGTGGCTGCTCGTTCCCATCCACCCTTTACCCCGCCCGGAGCCTTATCTCCTCTCCCCTGAAGCAGGCAGGTCGGGCACAATCGGAGCTGGTTCAGACATTGTTAAACTTGCAGCCGCACACCGACTCGAACACTCCTGACTGTTGAAAGAACAAGGCTCAGAAAATACGAATATGTCAAAAGTTTTATACACCTTGGTGGAGCGGGCCGAGGCCCCCCTAGATCTCGAGGCCCTAAGCTTAAGCTTGTCTAGTTTATACGTAAATCCGGCCCTAGTGAAGGTTCAGCGATTGAGTTCATTTGAATAAAAACCTGGTGGATTTCTGGAATTAAGATAGTCAGAGAGCATGGAATAGTGCAGGAAAACAATATTGACAGATAGGATCAGCCAGGAAGAACCAGGTGGCCAATTCCTGCTCCCATTTCTCCATTCCTTATATGTAGGAAGGAACTGCAGATGCTGGTTTAAACCGAAGATTGACACAAAAAGCTGGAGTAACTTAACGGGACAGGCAGCACCTTTGGAGAGAAGGAATGGGTGATGTTTCGGGTCGAGACCCTTCTCCATTTCTTATGTTTTTTAATATTCTTACATTAATCCTTAAGCATAATTTACTCCTTCCCCAGCTTCCAGAATATTGAGCATGAGAGATTTTAAATCCCAATGGTGTGCTAATACCACATAGGAAAAAATCTACCAGGAAGGGAAGGTAGGGGAATGGTTAAGCCTTTATCATGGTACCAACGTAACCAGGCAGTGGCTTTTCTGTCCCACTCAGGCCAGATTTGGCATTAGATAGATACATAAAACAGTACAACACAGGAAATGGCTCTTTGGTCCACAATGTCTTTGCTGAATAATGGCATGTTAAACAGATCTCCTCTGCCTACACATGACCAATATCCCGCCAAGAAATGCTACACTTGTCGCTTTACCTCCCCGCTCGACTCCATTCAAGGACCAAAGCAGTCATTCCAGGTGCGACAGAGGTTCACCTGCACCTCCTCCAACCTCATCTATTGCATCCGCTGCTCTAGATGTCAGCTGATCTACATCGGTGAGACCAAACGTAGGCTTGGCGATCGTTTCGCCTAAAACACCTCCGCTCGGTCCGCAATAACCTACCTGACCTCCCGGTGGCTCAGCACTTCAACTCCCCCTCCCATTCCGAATCCGACCTTTCTGTCCTGGGCCTCCTCCATGGCCAGAGTGAGCACCACTGGAAATTGGAGGAGCAGTACCTCATATTTCGCCTGGGCAGTTTATACTCCAGAGGCATGAACATTGACTTCTCCAATTTCCAGTAGCCCTTATTGTCTCCTCCTCTTCTCAGCTCTCCCTCAGCCCTCTGGCTCCCCCTCTTCCTTTCTTCTTCCCGACCCCCCACTCAACTGAAGAAGGGTTTTGGCCCGAAACATTGCCTATTTCCTTCTCTCCATAGATGCTGCTGCACCCGCTGAGTTTCTCCAGCACTTTTGTCTACCCTGCATATCTACATGCCTTTTCACTTTACTTTAGACTTTAGAGATATAATGCTGAAATGGCTCCTTCAGCCCACTGGGTCCACACCGACCAGAGATCACCATGTACACGAACATGTCCATCGAACATGTCCAAAGACAGGCAGCTCGATTTGTTACTAACACCTATGAGAGAGAAGCGAGTGTTACCAAACTTCTGAATTCTCTGGGGTGGAACCCTCTCCAAGACAGACGTGAAGCTCACCGTTTGACCTGTTTTTACAAAATGTTAAATGGTCAGCTCGACATAGATTACAAGACCTACACCAAACCCAAACCAATTAGGAGCAGACGAGGGCATTCGATCCAATTTGTGATTCCAGCTACAAAGACAGATGTATACAGCAATTCGTTCTTCCCCCGCACAATTAAAGCATGGAATAATCTCCACCCAACTATAGTTACCCAACCAGATGAAACTAAATTTAAAGTAGCTCTTTCTTCCCAATAACCCTTTCTGGCTTAAGTCCTCCCTCCACCACCTCCAGTTTAAATTCCATTTGGAATATTTTGGTGGATCAAGAAACCAAGAACCAAGAACACTGTCCTACACAGTAGGGCCAATTTTTTGCCTGAAGCAATTTAAAATGCAAACTTGTACGACTTTGGAATGTGGGTGTACAAACTTCATACAGACAATGTGATTTGCCACTTACTGTAGTTCAGGACTCTGCTCCTTTAACTGGTTAGCCTTTTCTTGCTAGACTTCAGGAGGTTAATGTGAGGTCAAGAACACATGGGGGATACAGCATATTTTCTTTCCAGTAACAGATACCCCTTCATTGTTTCTGCCAGGACGATGATTAAAAATAGGATTGGGGATAATAAATGGTGGTGAATTGAAGGCCATCGCTTTACTTTGGATATGCTGAATAGGTCATCCATTCTTTTAATTTTTTATTTACAACAAAGAGAAAGTATTAAAAAAAATGAATCCAACTCCACTGGCCAGTACCAGTGGACATAACATAATGTTGTTTACATCATAATGTAACTACATAACCTAGATTCACTTATATCTGGAGAGAGTTAGCTTTATTGTTGATAGACACAAAATGCTGGAGTAACTCAGTGAGACAGGCAGCATCTCTGGAAGGAATGAGTGACGTTTGGGGTCAAGACACTTCTGCAGACGTAGCTTTATTGTTCTTGTGGAATCGGAGGTCTGCTGGATTTTTCCAGTAATGCTAGTCAGCACTAACCAACACTGTAAGTCAGGCAACTTTTAAAAATATAATCAAAAACATTTCAGATGCATGATTGTGAATGGTGATTAATTGCCAATTTATTAGAGAGAGGGGACACTAATATTTTCAAATTATTAACATAAGTTCACCTCTTCCGCTGTATGTTAGAAATTATATAGGTTGGTATTTGCTTGATGGTGTCCAGCACTCTGACCTGATTCTGTGGTTAAGAACTTTCATCGTTGGGTAACAAATCACATTAGATCGGGTCACACACTGACCTGTACAAAAAAGAATCATAATGCAAGGAACTGAAAACATCAGCAATTATAAAATATAACATTGCCTTAAAAGTGGAATTATTTATGTGGCTCTCTTATTGTTTGTGTACACTGTCGAGATGAATCAAGAGCATGTTACTAAATGCTGAATCTCAGCTGAATACCAGCTTTTCACAAAGGAGCATGTAAAACACTGGAGTTGGGGGAAGGGAGGACTAATTCTGAACCAGAACTTGGAAACACTCTCCCTTGCTTTCTGTCGGGAGAGTTTGAGCCACACCTAAACCTGAAAAATCTCCATCTTCATCATATATGTTTCAGAAATAGGACTTCATGCCAACATATTGATTGAACTTGTATTTTATTCCTTTTTGATGAAGTTTTATCATACATTTGTTACTTCACATTAGCCAAAGTGAACGAATGTATGTGCTGAAAGTTTATGATGTCTGTGACTCCATTTCAATGGAATTTCCTGTTTTGCCCAGAAATAATGCCGGGCCAATTTGTGTTATTCTGCTGTTTTGATCTACAGCATATGTGTGCAAAATCAGCCCGAAACAATTGCTTCTATTCAGCACACTAGGCAACAATATACCTTGATTTTATTTTATTGTATAGATAGATCCGATCATAGAGATAAATGGAAAGATAATAGAGGGTAGACTATTTTGAGCAATAGGCTATGGATAATTTGCGAACCTACAATTAAGGACTGAAACAGCAGCTAGTCCTCTGAATCTGACTAAAAGAGAATAATAATGCTGTGGGATGGAGTTAAATTAAGAACATTACAATATCTTGGTTGTGTCCTAAGAACCTAGAACAGAACAGTATAGCACCGGAACAGGCCCTTCAGCCCACAATGTTCATGCTGAACATGATCTGAGGTGAAATTAATCTCCCCAGCCTACATTTAATCCATCTCACTCCATTCCCTGCATATTCATGTGCCTATCCAATAGCCTCTTAAATGCCCCTACTCTATTTGCCTCTTCCACCATTCCTGGCAGTAACCGGAAGTGAAAAAAACATAGGTGCAACATATGATGTGCAAAAAAATAAGTCATATTTTGGGGAAAGTCATTACACAAATTATTACTGGCTAAATAGAAACCACCAATATATGTCAAGTTTCCTGGACAAAAAAAAACTTGCATCATAGTTTTCAAAAATGTTGGACTTCCAAAGTTAGATGGTGTTTGAATCAGAGGGGTTTAATTGGCTAGGCTCTATAACTGGACAAGGGATCATGACGTGCAATTAACCCATGCCTGTTCATGGCAATGGAGCCAGCGCACAAACATCCTACTGCCTGTTCACTTGCATGATTTTTTGCAACCTGTCAGCATTAACTATGGGCTGGGCACATCAGCAAAGTGCCAATATCATAACTAACCTGCAACACCTGAAGCCCGCAGCAATGCAACCATTCGGTGACTGGACTCATAATTCAGAGAATTGTAATAATGAGGCATCTGTTCCAAATTTTTCGTGGCAGATGGGAAATTGTTTCAACAACAGAGGTTTATGGGGTTTTTTCTTCTCCAGTTTTATCCCTTTGAAACTACCCAAATGTATTTCCCACTTGGCCCTTTCAGGCATATTAATGGAACAGGAGGTCACATGTGTAAGAGGGTGTTCAAATGTTGTCATATCTGATGGTGCAAACCTGCCTCCTGCACTGTATCAGCAAAACCCTTTTCTTAGCGCACACACTGAAGTTACAGCTATCTTACAATTGACAGCTTGAGTGAAAACCCTCCATTAAAACAACCAGCTCCCACAATTTAATGTTGGGTTGTCATGACATCCGTGAATGTTGAAACATATCTCTAACTACGGAATTGCTGAAATGGCAACATCAGCATCTACAGCCAAAGCAAGCAAACACAAAAATAGAAGGAGCAGAAGAAGAGATAGATGGAAAGGTAATAGAGGGTAGACAAAAATGCTGGAGAAACTCAGCGGGTGAGGCAGCATCTATGGAGTGAAGGAATAGGTGACGTTTCGGGTCGAGACCCTCTTCAGATGGAAAGATAATGGTCCTTACTCCAATTATATAGGACTTTGGTGAGCCACACAGAGTATTGTATGGAGTTCTAGCCTCAGGACTCAGAAAGGCTAAAGGTAACAAAGGTTTGCCTTATGTAGGTATGTTGCAAAGCCTACCTGAAGATTGCTGAAAATCTGTCCCAGCCCATGTGCGCGATTTTGGCGCCGTTTAGAGGGGGGCGGGTTTAAAACGCGATTTTCCCTAGGCTGTTCAAATCGAGGTTTTTCAGCCTAGTTAATTATTAACGAAAAATCGCTGGAAGATTCCGTAGCTGGAGCTATTTTTAGTTTTAAGGGTTTTCTTTACTTGTTATAGTAGGTTAAAAATTAACCTCTAAACCCGAGACCGAGACCGCCGACAATGGGTCGGATCTCATACAGGGGAAAACGGAAGGTAGGCTGTTTATTTTTACGTTAAAAAGGGCTTCCTAAGATCCCTTTATACAAAGTTTAATGTTGCGAGTAGATAATTTGGGCCCCATTATATCCCGCAGTATTTTTCTGGGCATTTGAGGGCACAAATCTACCGCAATGTGAACGTTCTAAACCAGCGCGTTCACAGGATCCCACTAGAAAGCTGATTTAAATGGACTTTAATTTATAGCAATTGAACACTAAATTCCTTCTATTTGGCCTATAAATTAATCTAAATGAGATTTAAAAATCATGTTTTATTGTGAATTATTTGTGAATATTATTTGGACACTTAGGCTATTTAAAAATGTTAATCATTTATTAAGAAATGGATAGATGTTTAGATCTAGTAATTGAAGTCTGAAATTAGCTACAATTGGGTAACTAACTAATTATATGCTTTAATTTCAGGTCATCCAAGTAAGATTATTTTATATTTGTTTCAGAATGCTTCAATCTATGATAACTGAAATTTTCATTCAGTTATCTTAATTTTTAAGAAAGTTATGGGCTTTTGACTGTCCACTATCACAGCTTTTTTGTTATGTCCATAGAAAATCAATAGGGAACAAGATGCTAATTTCCGAGTATGAAAATGGCCATACCTTTTTTAATACTTGAGATATGAAAGTGAATTAGGTGTCAAATTAAACTTCTTGTTATGCTTTATCTGATGGGATAAATTGCAGACTTGATTTTTAAAATCTCAAAATTTTGTAACATTGCTACCTTATGGATTCCTGTGCTGGAGAGTCTAGCATAGAGTCACACAGCATGGAAACAGGCCCACCAACCCATGCTGCCCAAGGTGTCCCCCATCTAAGCTAATATTATTTGCTTGCATTTGACCCATACCCCTCTAAACTTTTCCTATTCCTGTGCCTGTCCAAGTATCTTTTAAATGTTGTTGTTATACCTACCTCAACTATCTCCTCTGTCAGCTCATTCCATATACCCACTACCCTCAGAGTGTAAAGGTTGCCTCCCCCATGTTCCTATTAACTCTTTGTCCTCTCACCTTAAACCTCAGTCATTCTTTACCACCTTATATACCTGTGTGACCTCTTTCCTATACTCCTGATTTCACTACCCTGGGTAAAAGACTCTGCACAATCACCTTATCTATTACCCTCATGATTTTACAGACCTCTAATAGATCACCCTTTAGCCTCCTGCGCTCCAAGAATGAAAGTTCTAGCTTCTTTAATCTCTTCCCATAGCTCAAGCGCTAGAGTCCCAGCAACGTGCTCATAAATCTTCTTTCCAACTTAATGACATTCTTCGTATAACATGGAAAACTAAGCACGATGCTCCAAATGCAGCCTCATGAAGGTCTTGTACAACTGTAACACAATGTCCCAACTTCTATCCTCAATATCATGTGTGATGAAGGCCAATGAACCAAAAGCATTCTTTACTACCTTATCTACTTATGTTGCCTCTTTCAGGAAAGAATGTACCTGTACTCCTAAATCCCTCTGCTCTACAACACTCCCCCAAGCCCTGCCATTGACTGTGAAGGTCCTGCCCAGGTTTGAGTTCCCTAATTGCAACACCTCACACTTATCTGCCTTCAACTCCACGAGCCAACCCTCAGTTCCTTGCTCAAAATCCCATTGTAATTTTTGATAACCAACTTCACTGTCGATGATAGCACTACTTTAGTGCCATTTTAAAACTTACTAATCATGTCTCATACAATCTCATCTAAATTGTTGAAATAAACCACAAATGCAATGGGCTCAGCACCGATCCCTGGGCCACACCACTAGTCTCAGACATCCAGAATAAAAAACAACCTTCCACCACCATGAAAAAACAACCTTCCACCAAATTGGCTTCATGTCCCTCCATGAAGCCAATTTGTATCCAGGCAGCTTGTTCTGACTGGTCGCCATCCGATCTAACCTTCCAGAACAGCCTACCATGGGGAATATTATCAAAAGCCTTGCTAAGTCCATATAGACAACATCTACAGCCTTGCACTCATCTACATTCTCAGTTCCTTTAAAAAACTCAATCAAATCTGTAAGACATGATCTCCCACGTATAAAACCATGTTGACTGTCCCTAATTAGACCCTGTCTATCCAAAGGCATATATATCTGTATCCCTCAGAATCCTCTACAGTAACTTACTCATGCAAATTACGTAAATGTTAGGCTCACTGGCGTATAGATCCCAGGCTTTTCCTTGCAACCCTTCTTAACTGCATTAGCCACCCTCTAGTCATATGGTGCCTCACCTGTGTCGAACAATGATTCATGTATCACAGCCTGGGCTGCTGCAATTTCTTCTCCAGCTTTCCACAGTGTCCTTGGATATATCTGATCAGGCCCAGTAGATTAATTGATCTTCATACCCCTTAAGATGTCCAGCACATCCTCGACCATTATATAGACAGTCCTCAAGATGTCAGCATTATATATCGCAAGTTCCCCAATCTTCATGTCTTTCTCCACACTAAAAGCAGAGTAGAAATACTCATCTCCTGTGGCTCTATTCAATTATGACTGTTTTGGTTTCTGAGAGGCCATATTCTCTCTCTAGTTACCCTCTTTATTTTAATATACATAAAATATACATAAAATATCAATGGAATCTCCTTCATCTTATCTACCAGAGCTATCTCTTGCCCTCTTTTTTGCCTTCCTGATTTCCTTCTTAAGTATGCTCTTCAGTCTCTTAAACTTCTCCCGGGATACATCTGGTCCCAGCTGCCTGTACTTGCCCATGTCTACTACTTTTCACTGGCCAGAGCCTCAATTTGTCTTGTCATCCAGGCTTCCTCACTCCAACCTGCTGTATGAGGAGAGATGATATTGACCGGGTTTGTATTCACGAGAATTTTCAAGAATGGAAGGGGGTCCAACTAAACCTTTAACACTTCTGTTAGAGCTAGGCAACTGGTTATGGGGAGGATATATGTTTCTGTATCTTATACAAAGGGTTACAATCTTATGGGCCTGTCCCACTTAGGCGATTTTTCCGGCGACTGCCGGCGACTGTCATAGTCGTAGCAGGTCGCCGAAAAACCGGCAACTGGACCCCCTTACGACAACGTCTACGACAATGTCTACAACAACCTACCACCTAGTCGACGTCAAGCCACAGCAAGCTACCAACAGCCGGTAACCCTTTGGACGTTCACCTGCGACCACACCTCCGACAACCTACATCCACCCGCAACAAGCTACGACAAGGTACTAAAAAGGCAATACGGGGAGAAAGATGAGGTACGAAGGTAAGCTAGCCAAGAATACAAAGGAGGATAGTAAAAGCTTCTTTAGGTATGTGAAGAGGAAAAAAAAGTTAAGACCAAAGTTGGACCCATGAAGACTGAAAAAGTGAATTTATTGTGGGGAACAAGGAAATGGCAGATGAGTTGAACAGGTACTTTGGATCCGTCTTCACTAAGGAGGACACAAACCATCTTCCTGATATACTAGTGGCCAGAGGATCTGGGTGATGGAGGAACTGAAGGAAATCCACATTAGGCAGGAAATGGTGTTGGGACTGACGGCTGATAAATCCCCAGGGCCTGATGGTCTGCATCCCAGGGTAATTAAGGAAGTGGCTCTAGAAATCATGGACGCATTGGTGATCATTTTCCAATGTTCTATAGATTCAGGATCAGTTCCTGTGGATTGGAGGGTAGCTAATGTCATCCCGATTTTTAAGAAAGGCGGGAGAGAGAAAACAGGAAATTATAGACCAGTTAGCCTGACATCGGTGGTGGGGAAGATGCTGGAGTCAATTATAAAAGATGAAATAGCGGCACAATAGCAGTATCAGGATGGTTCCGAGTCAGCATGGATTTACGAAGGGAAAATCATGCTCGACTAATATTCTGAAATTTTTTGAGCATGTAATTAGGAAAATGGACAAGGGAGAGCCAGTGGATGTAGTGTACCTGGACTTTCAGAAAGCATTTGATAAGGTCCCACACAGCAGATTAGTGGGCAAAATTAGTACACATGGTATTGGGGGTAGAGTGCTGGCATGGATAGAAAATTGGTTGGCAAACAGGAAACAAAGATTAGGGATTAATGGGTCCCTTTCGGAATGGCAGGCAGTGACTAGTGAGGTACCGCAAGGCTCGGTGCTGGGACCGCAGCTATTTACAATATGCCTCAATGATTTAGATGAAGGGATTCAAAGTAACATTAGCAAATTTGCAGTTGACACAAAGCTGGGTGGCAGTGTGAACTGTGAGGAGGATGCTATGAGAATGTAGGGTGACTTGAACAGGTTGGGTGAGTGGACAGATGCATGGCAGATGCAGTTTAATGTGGATAAATGTGAGGTTATCCACTTTGGTAGCAAAAACAGGAAGGCAGATTACTATCTAAATGGTGTCAAGTTGGGAAAAGGGGAAGTACAATGGGATCTGGGGGTTCTTGTTCATCCATCAATGAAGGTAAGCATGCAGGTACGGCAGGCATGTTGGCATTTATAAGAAGAGGAGTATAGGTGCAAAGAGGCCCTTCTGCAGTTGTACAGAGCCCTAGTGAGACCACACCTGGAGTTTTGTGTGCAGTTTTGGTCCCCTAATTTGAAGAAGGACATTCTTGCTATTGAGTGAGTGCAGCATAGGTTTACAAGGTTAATTCCCGGGATGGCAGGACTGTCATATGCTGAGAGCATGGAGCGGCTGGACTTGTATACTCTGGAGTTTAGAAGGATGAGAGGGTATCTTATTGAAACATATAAGATTATTAAGGGTTTGGACACGCTAGAGGCAGGAAACATGTTCCCGATGTTGGAGGAGTCCAGATCCAGGGGCCACAGTTTAATAATAAGGGGTAAGCCATTTAGAATGGAGACGAGGAAACACTTTTTCTCACAGAGAGCTGTGAGTCTGTTGAATTTTCAGCCTCAGAGGGCGGCGGAGGCCGTTTCTCTGGATACTTTTAAGAGAGAGCTAGATAGGGCTCTTAAAGATAGCGGAGTCAGGGGATATGGGGTGAAGGCAGGAACGGGGTACTGATTGGGGATGATCAGCCATGATCTCATTGAATGGCGGTGCTGGCTTGAAGGGCCGAATGGCCTACTCCTGCACCTATTGTCTATTGTCTATTGTAAGACAATTCAGTCGCCGATACCTGTCGCTAGTTGACGTAGGTAGTCGCCAATGGAATTCACCAAAGTCAGCACCGGCGACAACCTACGTCATCCTGACAACCTATGACAGCACCTACGTCAGGAGAAGTCAAGCTACAACAAGCCCATGGTCGCCGACTGTCGCCGTAAAGGTTTTGAACATTATTGTTTATTTGCGACCATAAAAACGCTATGAATCTTTGGGCGACTGAGGAGACCATTCAGGCGACACCTTGGACCATGTGGTGACAGCCTAGTCACCTGTAGTCGCCTAAAAAATCACCTAAGTGGGACAGTGGCATTAGGTTACAGGGCAGGAGATGAGGAGACATTTCTTAACTCAGATGTGCCAAAGCTGTGCAATGCGTTACCACAGCGGGCAATTTGCTGAAAGAAACATTTCTGGAAGCTAAAGGTATTAAAATGTCCAGGGAAAGTTCAGGTATCTGGTATAGAGAAAGATGATCAGGCTTGAGAGAGCGGAGTTGGGCCAGATAGCCAACTCCTGCTTCCAATCAAGTTTCTACAGTATGTTTCTATTTCCACACCTTCTTGACCATTGACTTAACCTGTTAATTCCATTTGCACACTCTTTGTCTTACAGTCCAGGCAGCCTTACACAGTGGTGCTTAGCAATCTCAAATATGTGATATGGGAACTTCATTTAAATTGTTTATATCGATTGCAGAAGTTTGAGGCTGTAGGGCCGAGCATTACGGCACAACTACCAAGAACTGCCCAGCTGAAAAAGAAAACTTTATTCATCTTCTCTCTGTTTGTACTTTAAGCAATCTTTTATTTATCCAATGCGAGGTGGGTTACTGAGAGCGTAGGGAAACTGTCGAGAGCTGGGGGGGGTCTGTCAAGGGCAAGGTGGATTTCGAGGGGCACCGTCGGGAGCGTAGGGAGACCATTGAGAATATGGTGGACCGTCGAGAGTGTAGGGGGACCCCCCGAGTGTTGGGGGGTGTGGGGCAGGACTATAAAACCCCGGATGCCTGGACGTGTCAGTCACTCTGGAAGATCGCGAGGGAGAGTACACACCTGTGATTCTAAGCTGTGAATCAACTGAACTGGGACGACAGATGGCACAATGGGCTAAGTGTTCGGCTGGCAACCGGAAGGTAGCTGGTTTGAATCCCGCTTGGAGTGCATACTGTCGTTGTGTCCTTGGGCAAGACACTTCAACCACCTTTGCCTGTGTGTGTCCTTGGGCAAGACACTTCACCCACCTTTGCCTGTGTGTGTGGATGTAATTATGTGAAGCACTTTGGGGTCAATGCAAGTTGACTAAAAATGTGCTATATAAATAAAGAAATTTAATTTAATTTAATTTTAATTTAACTGTGAGTCTGCAATGTACTTGCAATAAATAATTTGTTAGCCCTTAATGACAATGCAATGAATTGTTTGGCAATTTGGTGACCTGCACTCTGCTTGAAATGCTATGAAATTGAATTTGGTGGCCTGCACTCTGCTTGAAATGCTATGAAATTGAATTTGGTGGCCTGCACTCTGCTTGAAATGCTATGACATTGAATTTCGTGGAATTTCAAGGAATAGCCATGAGTGAACTGCCAGCCCACCAGCCCTGAGTGACTGATCTGCCAGCCCACCAGCCCTGAGTGACTGAGCTGTCAGCCCACCAGCCCTGAGTGACTGAGCTGCCAGCCCACCAGCCCTGATTGACTGAGCTGCCAGCCCACCAGGCCTGAGTGACTGAGCTGCCAGCCCACCAGGCATAAGTGACTGAGCTGCCAGCCTACCTGGCCTGAGTGACTGAGCTGCCAGCCCAAGAATGCATTCGGCTCACAATGTCCATACTAGCCCTCTGGAAACCAGTCCCTTCGGCCCACAACCCCCATACAAGCACTCCAGAAAGACCCCCCCTCCCACTGGCCACCAATATTGGAATTGGCGGAGGTGGAATATTGCGTTGGAGGACTAACCCACCCATATGAACATGGGACCCAACTCTCATATTGACCACTTCCTGTCGGCGTTGTAATTAAATTTGCGCAAATCAATCCACCATAGCGCTTTTTTGCCACCTTACTCACCATTCTGCTCTCCTGCAAGTAAGTTTTGTTCCGATCGGTGAAATAGTACCAAAGTTATGAAGGTTCCCCCTTCCCCCACACACCCCTCCACACACCCCTCCCACACCCCCCTCCCCCACACACACACCCTCCCCCACCCCCCATTCCCCAACCACCCTCCCCCACATCCCCCCTCCCCATCTCCCTCTCCCACAACCCCCTACATCCCCCACACCCCCTCCCCACACCTCCCCTCCCCACCCCTCCCCCACCCCTCCCCTCCCCCACACACCCCTCCCCCACCCCCTCTCCCACCCCCACATGCCCCGTCCCCCACATGCCCGCTCCCCCACCATCCCCCCCCCCACCCCCCCCCCCCCCCCATGCAGGAATTTTATCTATCTATGAAAACATAGATTCTAGACCCAACCCAAGTATAGGGGCGGAGCTGGATTGAGTGAAGCTGAATTAAAGGAGAACATTTCACTCTGCTTTGCTCCAAAGGCAGATCAGGCTTTGTCTTTGGATTTATACTACACCACCTTAGCTCTTGTTAAAGTGGAACCAGACACCTTTAAGTGCTGCCGTTAATTTAGGCACCCAAATTTTACATACGATACTAAGCTCTAGAAGAACCATTTTAATTTTCTGATTGGAAGGCCTGAATCTCAACTAAAAATTTGAAGGCATGTTTAACATTTCAAACTGATTTTCCAGAAGATCTTTTAGTTACATTGTTTGAAAATAGCAAATTGATTTACAGTTTTCTGACTTTAAGGGATCACATTTAAGGGATGTTACTCCAGCACTTTTTGTCTTTTTTTTTGTAAACCGATATTGGCAGTTCCTTTGTCCACAGCACTATATATATAGTTCAAGCTAATTGCCAAATGTATACCCTTTTTTAATAGACTCTAGATGATTTTAACTTTTTTAGCTTTAATTGTTAACTGCAAATATGTTTGCAACAGAGTAGAGGATACAGTCGTGTACGGAAACTACTGAAGTAGGCTTGTTCTTTTGAAATGGTGAATGTTAGGGTTAAGTGATTACACATTGGTTCCTAATACGTGGCACAATATATCATGATATCACATTCCTCATAGTCTGAGGCACATTGGTCTAGTTTTCCACCAGTTATTTAACCATCTGCTGGCTGACATCCCAGTCTCCAAGAGCTCTTCACGCCAGTTGAAAAAAATAATAAAGATCTTCTTAAAAAAAGTATCTGGAAACATTCCAAACTACTGATGCACAGTCGATCGATGCATTTTCTTCACACCTGTCGGCCAGCTGGTATGCAGGCACTGTCTACTTAAAAGCCATTCAAAAGAAACTTAGAGCGTTTTCAAGGTAGCTTCTGGAAAGAAATGGCTAGTTAGAGTGACTACAGTTTGCAGACCTAAGTTTCATTGTAGCTCTGATGTTGCTCTTTGCCAAGTACTTTTTGAGCTCATGCTGAAATGATTAAAGAGTGAAAATTAAATTCAGTGGATCATGTGAGAAGGTTTTCAAACGGGTTGAAATGACACTGGGCGTGTATGAAAGCAGTGATTTGTAAGTACTGCTGCTCACCTATCTTCAGTTGAGGAAACAGCCCACTGAATTAAGCTGCTGAATTATATCAAGTTACAGCTGGGGCCACACCATACTGTTGCAATAATGTGAACTGTAATGGTCCTCTTATTTTCTTTCCAAATTAATGCATTATCTGTGAACTTAGTAGCATTATACTGTCAATTATTAGTTAAAACTAAACCACAGAAGTGTAGAAAATATTCTGCTTCTCTTCCACTAATCACAAATGACACTTGAAAAAATATCTTAGTGTGGTAGAAAAGAAAAACGAAATTCTGGTTCCCAGAACTCAATTTGCTTTTTACAACCAGCTAATTCTTCTCTTCTTTCCTTCCGGAATCCATCAGTAGGTTTTCTACGCAATTTTTACATTTAAGTTTCAGATTAAAGACGGATAGAATAAACAATCTCAAATCAAGAAAGGTATAGAAAGAGTTAATTTGACAATTAAGACTGAACTGTTGAACTCTCCTGAGAGGCGCTACGTGGCTGTATGTGTGGAGTTGTGTGGAGTTGAGTGGAGTTTTCAGAGAGACAATCACATTTATTTCCATCCAATCTCTGTTAAATTGCTGACTTTGGTGAAATCCGCAGATAGAGCGGGAACAACTCCCAGACAAAGACAGCAATAAACAATCTCCATGTTGCATAAGCTAAGCATAAAATAAAATGGACACACATTGAAAACGGATTTTCTTGCCAAAGAATTTAAAGAAAAATGAGATCACATTCAATACTGACGTGGTTCAGTTCTAGAACGGCATTCACAAGGTGGATGAGGCTTGATTTGTCCATCTGCTTGGTGGGGGAAACCAGGATATTTCCTACCATTCAGAACCAAAGTGAATTTACTCAGGAACAACTTCAAACAAGCAATGAGAATGTGGAATGCATGGGCCTGAAGATCACCGCGACAAGAACAGGAGGAAGACCGGTATTTGAATAGCACCATTAGCGGTCTCTGGCCATCCCAACTAATTGACAACAAATTAAGTGTTTTGGTGGACACACAAGGAACTGCAGATGCTGGAATCTTGCGTAGAACACCAAATGCTGGAGTAACTCAAAGGGGGAGTCAGCATCTCTGAGAGACATGGATCGGTGACGTTTTTTGAATGTGTAGCCCCTATTATGCACACCATGCTCCTACAAACAGTGGAATAATTAATTAGATTATTAAGTATAAAGGCCTCTAATTGTAAACGATCCACATGAACCTTGATAAACTTTGTGTTACCTTTTTTTTCTTCAATGAGTTCTCTCTGATATGATATCTACCTGGCCTTGAAACCTGAATATTTACATTGTGTCACCCATTCAAACCCATCACTGTTTCTGTCTTAGCTGGAAATGTCTTCTTTGGCATCACCCCTCCTCTCAAGTCTTACTGCCTAAGTTTAGCTTCACCGGGCTTAGCCATGTATAGAGCCAACAGCTCATCAGCATCTCACTCAGGGTATACAGTGTAGTTGTTAGGTATTGTTTGATATGGGCTGGAGAAGGGTCTCGATCCAAATATTGCCTATCAATGATCTCCAGAGATGCTGTTTGACCTGGTGAATTAATCCAGCACTTTGTGTCATTTAAAAAAACAAACCAGCACCTGCAGTTCTTTATTTCTAACCTGTTGAATCATTTTTGCAAATTCTTCAGCTGCGACTGAGAAATTGTCATCAATATTTTACAACGTAAAATGTTATTTTCATATTTCCTGTGGCTTCTTTGTATAGCAGTCCTCACAGGACAACTGTGGTTGCATGATGTTTGGAAATGTAATTGTCAGTTTGACACTTAGAGAGTTGCACAGCCCATCTTCACAGTCTGAGAGCTGTCATTGTGAGAATGGGTGATTTTTGTGCTAAGATGGTTTAAGGTTCTGTAGTGGTTTCCAGGTGTATGGGTCCATCTCAGTGGGAGATATGCTATTAATGAATGCCAAATACAAAAGCTGATGCCTCTTTTTCTATGTCCTCATGTTTTTTGTGAGCCTGTTCCTTATCCATAAGGTGAGTGATTGCAGCTGCAACACCAGGGCTGGAGGCATGAGAGGAAAGATTCAGTGCCTTTCTGCTGCTGAGCCTCTGCTGAGGCATGCTTTTCACTTATCGCCACTCTAAGCTGCTCAGTATCCCTTTGCCAGGGTTTATCCTCCGATAATAACTGATGGAGAGGTATCAATGTTGTAGCAAGTTCTGGCAGGAAGCTACAGTTTTGGATTTAGTGTTTATGCCAACTTCTCTCTAAAAGCTTGATGCCCAACACAGGCAATTATTTGCGTGCTAGCCACAGAAGCAGATCTACAATCACGTATTACATTTGCTTAAATATTCCCTCATCATGTATCTGTACACTGTAAATAGCTCAATTGTAATCATGTATTGTCTTTCTGGTGACTGGATAGCACGCAACAAAGAGTTTTTCTGTACCTCGTTACACGTGACAATAAACTAAACTGAACTAAACTAAACTGACAGCTGTGGTCCATAACTTTAGGCATAGACATATATTTCCTTCTTGAAGGAACGCTTGGTTTCAATTCGATATTGTGCTCATGGAGTCTCTGCAAACCCTGTCAAGCCCTTTTCAAGCCCTCTCAAGTGCTCTTGCTCAGTTGTTGCGGCAACCAATGTATCCCCTTGATTACACAGACTGTGAATAATGCTTTTCAGCATCTGGTCCATGGGCCAGAAAGACATTTTCCTGTAGGGTAAATCTGTGGAACACTGTTTTTTGGGGAATGCACCATCAATTTGCTTTTTTTAACAGGTCCACGTTGAGCCGGTCACACCTTCTTGCAAGCTCTACATACAAATCTTGGGCTACTTTGTACCACCCACTGCTTTCTCGAGAATGACCTTATGGTCAATGCAAGCATGGAGAGCTTTCCTCACACAACGACAAAATGTCTCCACAATGAACTATGACAATAGACAATAGACATAAACAATAGGTGCAGGAGTAGGCCATTCAGCCCTTCGAGCCAGCACCACCATTCAATGGCTGATCCACAATCAGTACCCCGTTCCTGCCTTCTCCCCATATCCCCAGACTCTGCTATCTTTAAGAGCCTAATCTAGCTCTCTCTTGAAAGTATATAGAGAATTAGCCTCCACCGCCCTCTGAGGCAGAGAATTCCACAGACTCACAACTCTCTGTGTGAAAAAGTGTTTCCTCATCTCCGTTCTAAATGGCTTACCCCTTATTCTTAAACTGTAGAATGCCTCTAGCATGTCCAAACCCTTAATAATCTTATATGTTTCAATAAGATCCTTCTAAATTCCAGATTATACAAGCCCAGCCGCTACATTCTTTCAGCATTTGACAGTCCCGCCATCCCGGGAATTAACCTTGTAAACCTATGCTGCACTCCCTCAATGGTAAGAATGTCCTTCCTCAAATTTGAAGACCATTTAAGATTCCAAAGATTTCACCTAATCATCCTCCTGCAACTTCACAAGATCTCTATGGTGTTTTGATTATTCGGCACTGCACTGACCATTCGCCCCGTTATGTTCATGTCAACCTTTATACATTTGATGTTAGACCCAGCTACTTTCTATTCCTTGGTGATTCAAGTGATTGCCCAAATGCTTCTTACAGCGTATTTGTCTCCATCACTTCCAGCTCATTCCAAATTGCCATCACTTTCTACATGAAGAAATTCTCTCCTAGATCCTTCTAAACAACATAGTCACCTATGTCCTCTTAGTTTAGTTTATTGTCACATGTACCGAGGTACAGTGAAAAGCTTTTGTTGCGCGCTATCCACTCAGCAGAAAGACAATACATGATTACAATCGAACCATTTACAGTGTATAGATACATGATAAGGGAATAACATTTAGTGCAAGGTAAAACCAGCAAAGTCCGACCAAGGAAAGTCTGAGGGTCAACAATGAGGTAGATAGTAGTTCAGTACTCTCTGGTTGTGGTAGAATGATTCAGTTGCCTGATAACAGCTGGGAATAAACTGTCCCTGAATCTGGAGGTGTGCGTTTTTACACTTCTATACCTTTTGTCCGATGGGAGAAGAGGGAGTTGTCAGGGTGTGACTCGTCCTTGATTATGCTGCTGGCCTTGCCGAGGCAGCATGAGGTATAAATAGAGTAAATAGAAGGAAGGTTGGTTTGTGCGATGGTCTGGGCTGTGTCCCCAACTCGCTGCAATTTCTTGTGGTCTTGGATGGAGCTGTTCCCAAACCAAGCTGTGATGCATCCTGATAAAATGTTTTCCATTGTTTCTTGTTTAGATACTCTCACCAAGGGATAGAGGTTTCTTACTGTCAACCTTATTTTTCTGATTTCTCTGCTTCTCCTTCTACATGGATAATAATAACATAGAAACTCTGGTCCATTTCTGCAATTTATTGGTTGCACAACTGGCCAGTAATCATGGCCATCTGATATTAAAGGGTTTTAAAACCAACATTCTTCAAAAGGGCACGAGGAACATGAGAAAATACACCTCCAGCTAGTTTGCCTCAAAGTCACACATCACTCTGTTTTGAATACATCTGAAAATTCCTTTGATGCTACTTGAATTAAAAAAAGAATTGTAACTGGTTATTAATAATGCTGTTGGAATACCTTTACCACACAGGCTGCCACTGTGCAAGAAAATGACTCACCATCACCGTCTTGAGGAAATTTATAAGTTAGCATTGTCTGTGCCAGCGACACCCACATCCCATGCTAAATCAGGTACAGAAAGGAAAATACACTGCATTAAGGGAGAGAGAAAAATAAGTCTATATAACTTTAAGCAATAAAATGAAATTTATTAAAATGAAACTTAAAATTTATACTTAAAATTTAAATATAACATTGTAGCTCCTTAATAAACTCACAGCATGATAAAGTCAAACTCTATATTTGTCATTGTGTACTTCCAGGGCCACAGGTTTATTAGCCTCCATTAACAATGATTATGTTGTTAAAAGGGTACGTAATGAGTTAATCACTGGACGCAACATTCTGTGGCAAGGTTAATGAGCAATTTATGTGCAAGCACTGTAACTTTATAAAACATGCAGCAAGTATAAGGGCAAAATGTTGCTTTCACAAAGTTAAGAGCAATATCCAAAATCAGCCTGATACTTCTGGTGATTCACAATACATTGGGTAACTCTACTTTGTCATATTGTTAGGTATTTAGTGCACTAAAATTGCTTAGTAATGAAATGTTGGCATGGAGTTACCACCCCGATCTCACAGCTATGAATGTCAACTGGTTAATTCCACATCACAATCTTGGTCTCATTTTTGGGACCATTGAATATACTGCTTACCCCACTAAATAATCTGCTGGAGGAAGTCAGCAAGCCGAACAGCATCTGTGGGGGTAAGCACATTTTTGACGTTGATTGAAACACTGCATCAGGATGAAGGGTGGCAAGGGAAGGAAGCCAGTATAAAGAGAAGATGGAAGTGGTGAGACAGAGGCCAGTGGATGATCACAGTTGCTCACCAAAGTCCTAGATGCTCTGCTTCTCTGGTGCCCCATTGCCACCTGCTTTTATCAAGGATTATTGGGGTATAAGTGAATTTGAAATGAAGACACTAGCCTTGCTGCCCAGTTAATGCTTGTGTTGTGGACAATTTGAAAAGGGTCTATTGTGGAGTGTTTGTACGTAGGCTCTGTTCATAATGGAAATTAAGGCTCTGTAATTAACACCGTGCCTTGAAGAATACTTTGATTTTTGGGCCTGTTAGTTGCACAGCCAATATATAATATAAAGTATGGTGGGTGTACGGAACAAGCTGCAAGTGGAGGTAGTTGAAGCTGAGACTATCCCAACATTTATGTAACAGTTAGACAGGTACATGGATAGGACAGGTTTGGAGGGATATGGACCAAATGCAGGCAGGTGAGACTAGTTTAGCTGCGACATGTTGGCCGGTGTGGGAAAGTTGGGCTGAAGGTCCTGCTTCCACGCTGTATCACTCTATGACTCTGACTCTAATTGTCACAATGCTGGCCTTGGTGGGAGCGACACAAAAAACCTTAGTTGCTGTCACAAAACCACTAATCACTGAAGAATGTTGGCCCCTTGCAAACCTTAGATTGCTGAGGACCATGTCCACTTGATTTTGGGTTTTCAGTTCAGCAGGCTGTCGCTAAACGCTATTTTGGTTGCACACAGCTGACCTGTCTGATGTAAATGAGGCTAAGATCTCAAAATTGCTGGGGTCCCATCAGCACTGAACATTCGCCTAAATACTAAAGTAGATTCAACACATGTAAGAGACATTTTAGGAGACACATAAAAATATGCTTCACGCTGTTTGAATCTAAATGTAAAAAAAGCAAAATAAATCTAATGCACAAATGAAGAAATTGGTGTTGTAAAATAATGTCTAAAAAAGAACTGCAGATGCTGGAAAAATCGAAGGTCGACAAAAATGCTGGAGAGACTCAGCGGGTGAGGCAGCATCTATGGAGCGAAGGAACAGGTGTCGTTATTCAGAAGCCTGATAACAGAAGGGAAGAAGCTGTTCCTGAGTCTGGCAGTGCACGCTTTCAACCTTCTGCCAGATGGGAGCAGGGAGAACAACGAAAGTCCGGGCTGGGGCAATTCTTTAATTATGCTGCTTTTCCGAGGCACCATAAAGTGCAGATGGAGATAATGATGGGAAGTCTGGTTTATGTGATGGACTCGGTACCAACTACATCTCTGCAGTTTCTTGCGGGCAACTCTCTGAACTTTCTTGTCATACAGTAATACAGCACGGAAATAGGCATTTAGCCCAATATGCCCATGCAGACCAAGATACCACATCTTCGCTAGTCCCACCTGCCTGCATTTGGCCCATATCTCTCTAAAACATTCTTGTCCATGTATCGGTCCAAATGTCTTTTAAATGTTGTTTTATTACCTGCCTCAACTACCTCCTCATTTCATATATTCATAACTGCCTTTGTGAAAAAGTTGCTCCTCAGGTTACTATTAAATCTTTGCCCTCTCACCTTAAAACTATATCCTCTGGTTCTTTGTTTACCTATTTTGGTAAAGGACACTGAATCTATTTCCCTCATGATGGTATATACCTCTATAATATCACCCCTCAACGTCCTGCGTTCTAAGGAATAACGTACTGACAATATCCTTGTAAACCTCTGCACTCTTTCCAGCTTAACAACATCCTTCCTATAGCAGGGTGACCAAAATTAAACAGTACTCCAAATGTGGCCTCACCAATATCTTGTACAACTGTAACATGACTTCCCAAGTTCTATGCGCATTACCCTGGCTGATGAAGGCCAATGTAGCAAAAGCCATCTTGACCACCCTATATACCTATGATGCCATTTTCAGGGAACTATGTAACTGCATTCCTAAATCCCCCTGCTCTACAACACTTCCCAGATCCCTACCATTCACTGTGAAGGTCCTGCCCTGGGTTGACTTCCCAAAATACAATGCCTTACAATTTTGGATCCAATTTGCCAACGGCCTAGATCCCATGGTCTCTTTTAGACCAACCTCCGATGTGGGATCTTGTCAAAGATTTTACTGATATTCATGTAGACCACATAAATCCCACTGCTCTCAATAGAGTTTGTTATGTCTTTGAAAATAATGCTCTTAGCAAGAATTCCTGCTACTAAACAGAATATGGAAGGTAGGTTATTGAGAAGCACTGAAGATGATTTAATCCGAGACACTGTCCCAAAGGACCTCAACAACTATTAGTGGTTTCCTTTGTGCAAGGTACAATTTATAACAAAGCACCTCTGTTCCTCTAATCTGTGCTCCCCAACAGTTAATCTGTGCTCACCCCCAGTTAATCTGTGCTCCCCCCCAGTTAATCTGTGCTCCCCCCCAGTTAATAGGAGAATTCCTGCTTAAGGACAGATGTCAAGCTGCTGCCCACAAATTCTCTCAAGATCCACGATTCATGACCAAACTGAACTACAATCAGATCAATAGATCAACTGTAGCTTTCCTGGAGTCAATATATCCCTCAAGACACGATCCTGATCCGAGGGGGGTTACTGGCTTCCTGAAATAGAACATGGAACATAGAACGGTGCAGCACAGGGATAGACCCTTCAACCGACAGTGTCTATGCCAAACATGATGCCTCCATTCCCTGCATAACCATGTGCCTTTCTCAAAGCCTCTTAAATGCCATAATTGCATCTGCCTCCATTATCATCCACACCAGCACATTCCAGGCACCCGCCACACTCTGTGTAAAAAGTATGCTCCACACTTCTCTTTTAAATTTTGCCTCTCTCACCTTAAACCATGCTGACTGAACCAATCAGCCCATTATCTTCCAAATGTGAATAAATACTATCTGGAGTGTCAAATTTAATGTTTTGCTGTAAGTTGCATACTATTGCTCAACAAGAAACTACTATTGGCTAAGAACATTTCCATTCATGGTGAACTGAATTACCTGTGAGTTTCACAATTATTCCCTAATTAACCTTCCAGATCATTCATTAAGCCTAGCCCAGTTTTAGTCCTTTGGCTTATTGTTGGGAAATAATTATTCATTTTAATATTATGGAGATGTTATAAAACATCCTGCTAAATCAGCTCCAGGAATAAATCCCAGCCATTACTTTGGTCCACTACTTTTCACTTTCTTTCTGCCATGTGAACATTTTGTTTAGTTCCATTGAACCTG
This sequence comes from Amblyraja radiata, assembly GCF_010909765.2. Taxonomy (NCBI): domain Eukaryota; kingdom Metazoa; phylum Chordata; class Chondrichthyes; order Rajiformes; family Rajidae; genus Amblyraja; species Amblyraja radiata. The sequence goes on from NC_045957.1 coordinate 18,643,009, forward strand.
TTCACCATTTTCTCTGTAAGAGAAACTAATATTCCTGACCTCATATTTCGCTTGGGTGGCTTACACCCCAGCAGTATTGACATTGACTTCTCGACAAATAGCCCATGCTTTCCCGCTCTCTCCATCCCCTCCCCTCCCCAGTTCCCCCACCAGTCTTATTGTCTCCGACTACATTCTATCTCTATCCCACCCACTCCCCTGACATCAGTCTGAAGAAGGGTCTCGACCCAAAATGTCACCCATTCCTTCTCTCTGGAGATGCTGCCTGTCTTGGTTCTTGGTTCTTGGTTACTTGGTCCTCCAAAATATTCCAACTGGAATTTAAACTGGAGGTGGTGAAGGGAGGGACTTAAGCCAGAAAGGGTTATTGGGAAGAAAGTGCTACTTTAAATTTAGTTGCATCTGGTTGGGTAACTATAGTTTGGTGGAGATTATTCCATGCTTTAATTGAGCGTGGGAAGAACGAATTGCTGTACACATCTGTCTTTGTAGCTGGGATCACAAATTGGATCGAATGCCCTCGTCTGCTCCTAATTGGTTTGGGGTTGGTGTAGGTCTTGTGATCTATGTCTAGCTGACCATTTAACATTTTGTAAAAACAGGTCAAACGGTGAGCTTCACGTCTGTCTTGGAGAGGGTTCCACCCCAGAGAATTCAGAAGTTTGGTGACACTCGCTTCCCTCTCATAGGTGTTAGTAACAAATCGAGCGGCCTGTCTTTGGACACGTTCGATGGATGAAATGTTTTTATCTGTGTATGGGTCCCAAGCTGCAACTGCGTAGTCCAAATGAGGTCTAACGAGGGTGAAATACGGCTTCTCCTTGACAGAAGCTGAACAATTATGAAAGTTGCGCCTCAGGAAGTTTAGGACACCTGTTGCTTTCACTGTTGCATGATGAGTCTGACCATTCCAACGCAGATCATTCTGCAATTTGATGCCAAGATACTTGGTTTGGCCTGCTGAGTTACTCCAGCATTTGTGTCTACCTTAGTATTCCTGACCTCTGTTGTTTCTCCTTTAATCATGATCATTTCCCACTAGGGTTTCCTATTTTTTCTGTTTCCAGTCTTGTTGGAATTTTGCTCTATTAATTTTAATCAGTATTTTGCCCACTAAGCCGGGGTATAGAATATAAGATCAGGGAAGTCATCAGAAGGGTCTCGACCCGAAAGGACACCCATTCCGTCTCTCCAGAGATGCAGCTTGAGTTACTCCAGCATTTTGTGTCTATCTTCGAGGCCATGGTACAGTTTTATAAACCATTAATCAGGTCACAGTTAGTGTACTGTGTACAGTTCTGGTTGTCCCACTATAGGAAGAATGCAAAGGAGATTTGCCAGGATACTGCCTGGCATGGAACATTTTCGTAATGAACCAATGGTAATTGCTGTAACTTGACTCAATTTCTCTTCCATCACAGGAACAAAGCTGATAACACGGCTGAGACTTCTTGGGAGGACTGCACTCCTTTAAATGGAAGCCCGTTTGACGCTGATCTCTAGTTAAATCTTTGCAAGTATGTATCATTAATTTTGGATCAATGGAGATGCAATTACTTGAATGTTCACAACATTAACTTTGTATGCTGCAAAACACAAAGTGTTGCAGTAACTGAGCAGGGCAGGCAGCTTCACTAGAGGACATGGAAAGGTGACGTTTTGGGTCGGGACCTCTTCTTCAGACGTGAGATCATATCCATGTCTGCCAGAGATGCTGCCTGACCCGCTGAGTTGCTCCAGCACTTTGTGCTTTGCTCAAGTTTCCAGCATCCGCAGATTGTTTCTCCATTAGTTTTATATTATCCACCTTATTTTTTTTTTTTTTTTAAAGGATTAAAGTAATTTTCTAATTTATTTCCTCCCAAAGATCCAAATCCAAGATGTGAGTTTTTCCCTTCTAATATTCCTATCATTTGCTTCCGAGCCAGGTTCACAGGTAAACACATCCAGGACGTCGCCAGCTTGTGTAAACATGCTTTAAACTGCATCAAACGCTTTGCTGCTTTTGTTCACTCTATATCCATTTCACATATGTTTATAATGTCAGCCTCCTCCAGAGAGCCTGAGCGAGAAAGGGAGGGAGAGGCCCCTGACTTCATACCAGCAGCCATTATGCTGTGTTCAAACTGACTGTGTTCTGCTCTCGCTGTTTATCAGTCAACTACATTTCTCCACAACCTTGTTAACAGGATAGTCTAACATTTTTGATACCATGCAAAAAAAACCCCATGCTACAACGTACTCGCTGCTACTTTTCAACTTTTCACATGGAGTGCCTGCTCAGAGTTTAAGCTCGGCAATGCGGTTGAGCCGCCACTGAGAAGCCTATTTATTTGGTCTATCCGACTGCATAAGTGGTGCAAGCAATTGTTTCCGTGCAGACTGCCAGCTGGAACCCGAGGGAATATACTGCTGGTTCCTACATTGGTCAGAAAACGCCTGTGCTTTCTTCTTCTTCGACCAGTTACGATTTTCAACAAAAAATATACCCATTTCAGAACACTCCTTTTACAAAATCCTACCATCTAACAAAAAACTAAACTTATTGAACATAAATTTATTCAGGTGAACACCAGTTCACTTCTGGATCAAAACGGATCCAAATGTAAGTGTGTGGTTAGCAGAAAAATGGTGAGTGCAGCCAAAATAAGCAGCGGACCAGCTTCAGTGACCTGAGACAGACTGCAAAAGAATGTTTGATATTTTACCCAGCTTGAGAGGTTTCCTTCCAGATTCAAAACAGCACTCAAAGTTTGAGAACTTGCAGCTTTGAATCACAGTTGAAATATTTCTTGCAGAGCTTCATTTGCTCAGTATAACATAGAACATAGACCAATACAGCACAGGAACAGGCCCTTCAGCCCACTATGTCCATGCCGAACATGAAACCAAAATAAACTGATTTTCACTGCCTGTACCTGATGCATGTCCCTCCATTCTCTTCATATCTATGTGCCTATTTAAAGCCTCCTTACTTAAAATAAAATTTTCTGTTTTCAAAAATCATACTGGCTCCTTTCCTTGATTCAGTTATCAAAAATGTTTTCTAAGCTAAGATAGTAAGATTAAACGAGAACTTACCAGCTTGAAGTTTGATCTTTATTTTATGAGGAGTTACGATGAGGGATTACATGAAGACCCCGCCAGCACGCATGCGCGACCTACTTCAAAGCAGCGGTGTGGAATCACAGAAACAACACAATAATTGAAATAAACATAGTAAAGATAAGGAGAACTAAGATACCAGATGATCTCTATAATTGAGGGTGGGAGTATTGACCTAGTTTCATAACTGAGCCAGTCGCATTGCCTATGTTTGTCCCATATCCCTCAAAACATTTCCTATCCATCTTTCTATTTAAATGTCTTTTAACCGTTGCCATTGTGCCCACCTCTACAGCTTTCTCAATCAGATCCTTATATACATCACCCTCAGTGTGAAGAAATTGCCCCACAGGATTCTGTTCAATCTTTCCCCTCTCAACTTAAACCTATGCACTTGGATTCTGGACTTACTATCCTGGGAATAAGACTGTATCACTAGAAGGTCACCTCTGAGCCTCCAACACTCCAGAGAAACAAAGTCCCAGGTTATCCAGCCATCCCTTATAGCTCAAGCCCTCGAACCCTCATTATGGACTAGTGGAATATTTTCAGCTGCAATGCCAGCTTTATGACATCCTTCTAATAGCAGGGCGACCAGAACTGCACACAATACTTCAAATGCAGTCGCACCAACATCATGTACAGTTGTAGCATGGTCTTGTAACTCCTGCACTCAATATCTTTACCGACGAAGGCAAGCGTGCTGAATGGTTTCTTCAGTCGTAACAGTGGAGCACTTGGAGAAGAGTGATAGAACCGGAGAATGACAATAGGAAGCACAACTATTCCAAACAACGGAGGCCCGAGGGCTGATCTCGGTGGAACACTACTGGTCATAGACCTCCAGCAGAATAACTACCCACTAATGTCTATGAGTTTGCTAGTTCTGATTCCAAGTCATTCCGGATAAGCTGCACACATGGAGTGAAGTTCATTGTGCCCCATGGTCAAATCTTTGGCTATCCTGGTAATTGATCTAGGGTCATTTGTAGGCCAGGTAAGGATAGCAGATTTCCTCCCTTGAAGGTATTAGTGAACTTAACAAGGTTTTTATAACAATCTGTAATTACGACTAAGATTGTCTTGTTTTTTTTAAACCCTCCAGATTTACTTAATTTCTTAAATATAAATTTGTCAATTGTTGTGGAAGGATTTGAACTCACATCTACATGATCAATGGTCCAGAACCCTGGTTGGTAACTGGTACCTCAATGTTTGAATGTGTTTGCATCTTAATTGCCCCTGAAATGGGTTCACAAGCCATTCAGTTCAGGGGCACTTAGGATTTGATGAGAGATGTTAATGCACCCATTGAGGACACAGTGGCATAGTCAGTAAAGTGCCTGGTTCACAATGCCAGAGACTGCAATCAATCCTGACCTCTTGTGCTGACTATGTGGAGTTTGCACATTGTCCCTGTGACTCCATCTTCAGGTTGCTCTGAATGTGGGCTGTTGGGTTAAATGGCCGCTAAAAGTTGCCCCTAGTGTGTTGTCGAGTGGTAATATCCGGTGAGAACGTGGGGACGATAAAATATTGATTTAATGTAGGTTTAGTGTAAATAGATGCTTGATGGTTAGCACACAGAGGGCTGAAGGGCCTGTTTTCCTATTGTAGTTCTCGCTGTATGATTCAAAGTCCACGTATACAGACATGCTGCAGTCACAGCAATCAATGGCATACTTTGAACGTTATGGTTCACCTCTAACCGTCAGTTCAATGGGTGGATTTGATGACTTAAGACAAGATGGAAAGTCTTCCAGCTGAACATAACTGAGAGAGGCAGGAATTCAAATAAAATAGTAAGATTAAACGAGAACTTGCCAGCTTGAAGTTTGATCTGTATTTTGTGAGGAGTTACAATGAGGGATTACGTGAAGAGCCCGCTCAGCACGCATGCGCGGCATACTTCAAAGCAGCGTTTAAAATAAAGTTTAAAATAAAGATCAAACTTCAAACTGGTAAGTTCTCGTTTAATCTTACTAATTTACTTCGGAGTCACGTGAGTGACTACGTGAAGATTTTAAAGCTCTGTGATTTCAAACCGTGTAACAGTCCATACTTCACTCGCTGCCGAAGTCATCCAAGGGAGGAAGTATGTTATCGTAATCAAACATGAATCTGTTTGTAAAACAATAATGGTATTATTTGAAAACAATACCAAAGAAATTAATGCTACCCCGGGCTTAAATTATATATTTTTTGCAGAGTCTAAAATTCTCTCTGCAAGTGAAACAGGTTTTATTAATGGCTTGTTATAGAATGTTTGAAAAGTTATTTCCATGGACCACCCCGCTGTTACCAGGATGTGGTCCAATGGCACGTCCATTCTGTTAGCCGCCGACGTGGAAGCTGCCCTGGTGGAGTGAGATGTGTAAATATCAGAATCCACTCCAGCAGCTCCCAATACCTGTTTGAGCCATCTAGAGATGGTTTGACTCGACACCTGACCATGTGGCTTTTTTATGGCTGACCCATAGTGCTTTTTCTCTCCCTCGGGAATCTTAGGTTGTGTTGATATGTAGTAGAAGGTGAGTCATGACACATAAACGGGGGTCAGGTGGGTACGCCCGGAATTCCATAATGAGTCCTGAAGTTCCTGGTCTACTCTGTTTTACCAGCTCCTGAACGGTGAACGTTATTTGGTCTGATGTTACGACCATATTGTCCAGTCTGAGTAGGTAGAAGGACTGGACCCTTATGCTGAGACTAAGCCATCAGCATGGCCATATACAAGGTAGCTGTTTCCAGAGTGAGGGATCTGGCTGGTGGCCATCCCTTAGGTATGTCAGGACCACGCTGACATCCCAGATCTTGATATATCTAGGTCTAGGGGGGTTTGAATTGAAGCTACCTCTCATCAATTTGGCCACCAGTGGATGAGACCCTATGGCCTGTTTCCCTGGTGCCTGTCTTAGATAGGCTGACAGTGCACTTCTAGCACATTTGATAGTGCTATAGCTCAGACCTTCATCGTGGTGAAGGCTGGCCAGGAACTCCGGTACATAGATATGGTGGTTGATTTGTAGGTTGTCCCTGTTCTCGAGCAGTATGTTTCCCATTTTCTTATACTGGAGAGATATTGTTTCTTGGTGGAAAGTCGGTGAGATGCTGTCATCGTGTCCATGGTCCTATTTGACAATCCCAGGTCCAGCAAAAGGTCTTTTTGGAATCTGCAACCCAGTAGGCTTATTCTGTCATGGCATGGGTGACTTTCGCCTGATTCAGGGTGGATCAGTAGATCTGGTCCGCTGGGTGTTTCATGGGTGTTTCAATGACCCTGTCATGGACACTGGGAACTGTGGCTGTGTAGGCCAGTCGGGTACTACCAAAAATGCCTGAAGCAGAGTTCATCTGTATTTTGCGTAGTACCTGACTGATGAGGCAGAAGTGGGAAAAAGCATAGAGAGATTAGTTCCCTCAGTTCAGCGAGAATGCATCCATCGCCGCTGCCTCAAGGTCTGGTTCCCAAGCGACATACATCGGTACGTGGTGATTCAGTCGGGATGCAAAGAGATTGATATCTGGTGTTCCATATTGCTTTATAATTTTAGCAAATACTTTGGGGTTTAACATCCATTCGGTGTTATCATTGAACTTGCGTGACCTGGCGTCTGCCACTGTATTTAGCTTACCTGGTAGGTAAGTTGCTGATAGCCAAATATGTTTGTCGACACACCATTACCAGATTGTGTTGATCAAATTATCACATGTTATCGATTTTATCCCGCCCATATGGTTAATATAGGCCACCACTGTGGTATTGTCAATTTGTAAACGAACATGCAAATGGTGCACTTTTGAACAATATGCTTTTAACCCATAGAACGCACCCAACATTTCCAAAATAGCTTATGCCCAGTGTCTGTAGTAGTGATGATTTTAGATTAGTCCATCTACTACTTGTTCTGGATATGGGTTATTGATAAACGATGGGACGAACTATGCCAAATGTTCTCTTTCCATCATTGTAACTCTGAAAATAGGCAATTTCATGGTTCAGTCAAAGTGACCTGCATGTTGTTTAAAACGCTAGCACCTTTGCTTTTTGTAAGTTTTGAAAATGCAAAGGTCCAGGCTGGGTAGCTGGTAATGCTGCTACTAATTTCCCAATTACTCTTGTCACTTGTCGAATGGTTGGTCGATTGTTAACCATTAATTTGTTACAGGTTTGTGCCAATTCTTTTGGCAACGTTATAGACATGTGGACTGAGTTAATTGTGAATACCAGATAGTCCATAGTTGTGGATGGTGTCAACGTAGATTTATCTGGATGTATGACAAAGCCCAAGGTTAAATAAGTGTTTAGTAGCTAATACTGCTGAATTAGCTAATTCCATGGTTTTGTCTATTATCAAAATATCATCAAGATATGCCATGACAATGTGTTTCCTTAATAGTGTCAGGGCTGGTTTTAATATCTTGGTAAACAGTTTTGGCTCATGTTAGACCATTAGTCAATAATTTGTACTGCCATAGTTGCCCTATCCAGGTAAATTTTAGGTATCTACGATGATCCTTATGAATGGGTACTGAATAGTATGCATCTTTTAAGTCGATGCCTGCCATAAAGTATCCTTAGGAAATCCATTGTTTGGCAGTTACAAATGTTTTCCATTTTAAAGTGTGTATACCTAACGAAAGTATTCAATATGGTTAAGTCAATGATGATGCGAAATTCACCATCTTTTTTGGTTTTAGTAAATTTAATACGAATTCCAAAGGTTCATGTTTAGATTTCTCTACGATTCCCTTTGTATGTAACTTCTCCAGTTCAGCTTGTCCCTCATGTTTTCCTTTTAGTGAGAGGGTAAAACCCATTTGGGGTGCATGCTGAACTGGTGGCAAGTTTTCTTGAATGAATTCAATTTTGATCCTTGAATACTTTTGGTATATAACTATCAAGTGTGATAGTCCTTCATGTTTCCAAAAACAGGTGTAGTCTCCCCCCTGTTAGCACAATCCCCCCCACCTTTTATGTGCTGGTAAGAACCAGACCCACCTACCTCCACTGTTATTGGTGGTGTGTTCATTTCTTCGGTTTCTGGTTCCTTGTTTGTCGGGGTGGTGCTGTTGGGGGGGTGGCGCATTTTCCATGGGGCCCGCTCTGGGCCCTGTCCTGAAAGACTTCCGGGGATGGTATGCGGGCCCCGAGCATTCACCAGTACCATGAAGTAGACACCTACTGGTGGAGGCGTAGAGGTACTGCCATCTGGGTTTGCGTGGTTTTGCTCGTTCCAGGTCCTGCCCTCATGAGGCCAAATGCCTTGGATTCTTCGTCCAGATCTTTGGCTTGTTTTGGTAAGTCTTTGCCAAATAGCAGGATCTGTGGTTCTGAGGTCGGCGTTCTACACAGTCCTGCGAATTTTTGGGGTTGAGGGCAGGTCTTATGACCTCCTTCCGGAGGTTGTTAATCTCATACTGTGTGTGCACAGTAGAGTCAGGGTGTTTTTTCATGTCAACCCAGTCCATGGAATGAGCATATGAAGAGATAGCCGACATCAGGGGCTTCAACATTTTTTGCAATTTAAGTTCTTGGGTTTTGATACCCTGCTCAATGTACCCCCAGATTTGACTATTAACGGCAGGCACATTGAGCAAAATGCAATTTTGAGGAGGCGTGATAAGGTCCAACGCCTCATTGACTACCTGTCTTGGAGAGGTTTAAAGGACAGGTAGTCAAAGCTGGCCGCCAGTTTAGGCTGTAACGGCCATCCCGCTCGCGGTGTTGCCACATAGCGGTTCACCACTCCCAGCAGCTCTTCCTGATCCTGTACCTCAAGCATACTCCCGGTTTCTTCAGCCAGTGACCCTGTTCTTGACCAGCCCAGTCCTGGTCACCAACGCTCCCCTCTGTTGTGGGAGATGCGATGGCCAGTGCTTGATAGTGCACTGGAGCGGGAGTGTTTGTGCTCCCTTGGTGAGCTTGCCCCATCTCCCGGAGCAAGTCTCGCTGGAGCATTTGCTCCATGAGCCTTTCCATAAGGCTCGAAACGGCCACCTTTTGCCGCTCTCGGGCGGTGAGTCTACCGTGCCAGGCTCGTCTGAGTAAACCGGCCGGTCCGACATCCGTATTGTCTTACCTCCAGCCCGCTGCGGTTGTTTGAGCTGTGCTAGCGGCGCTGGGCTCAGCTCGGAAATGCTGTCGGTGACTGTGGACCGCAGCGTGTGCGGTCCAGGTGCCGCCGGTCGCCCCCCACTGCTGGAACCCTCCTGGTCCATTGCAGTCGGACGGGAACGACCTTCCTTGGTGTTTTCCCTGTTCATGGTCCTGTTAAAAATAAAACAGAACAAGGTTTCCAAAACACCATGACCGCAGAGTAACTTTACTTACCTGGAGGTCCCGTTTTCAAACTTGTTGCGGGAGAGCTCGTGCTCCCGTCCGTCGCTGTGCACTGCGTGAGACGCTATTGCGCGCATGCTTGCTGGCGGGGTCTTCACGTAGTCACTCACGTGACTCCGAAGTAAAATAACCAGTTTGTTCAATTTTGTAGGTTTGAAAATTTCATGCTACTGCACAAATAGCTGTGTTTCCCAGAAAGTAATGCAATTGTAAAGTGGTTTTAATTTGAGGCCCACATGAGAAATGGGGAAAGCTATGTTGGAAGTTCAAAATCAATAATAAGTTGGAGACACAAGAGACTGCAGATGTTAGAATCTAGAGCAAGAAAACAAAAACAATCTTTCCCACTCAAACCACCCCCTGCCCAGGTACCTTCCCCTGCAACCGCAGGAGATGCAACACCTGTCCCTATACCTCCTCCCTCAACTCAGTCCAGGGACCCCGACTGTCCTTTCAGGTTAGGCAGAGGTTCACTTGCACCTCCCCAACCTTTATTTTGTCCGTTGTTCAAGATGTGGACTCTTACACGTCGATGAGACCAAACCAGGGCCGGATATACCTATAGGCTTCATAGGCTTAAACCTAGGGCCTCCGGCCAAGGTGTTTTTTTCTCAGAGTAAAAAAAATCCAGAGAAAAAAAAATTAATTGGAGTGCAATTCCACTTTGACGGAATTTACACAAAATTCTGTTTCCGGCCCGCTGGAAGTTTTGGGGAAAAAATTGCGACCATCCACGCCTGTGCAGTTGGGGGAAGCCGGTGACGCAGTAGTGACACAAAATGACGCTGTCTCTCTGCACGTGCGCAGTGGGCCCGGGCGAGTTCAGATCTCCATTTGCACTCGATGCGTCGTGTCTAATCTAGGTAAGTAGTGGAATATTGTCTTGCGGGAGTGCCCGTTTCTCTCGGCCGGGGGTGGGGCTGCTGTGTCTGTGGCGCAGAGTCAGAGCCTCGCTGCGTGGGATTGAGAGAGAGGGGGAGGGAGGGAGAGAGGGAAGGGTGGGATGTGAGAGGGGGAGGGGGGGAGAGACAGAGGGGGAGAGAGAGCGAGGGGAGGGGGAAAGAGAGAGGGGGGAGCGGGGGAGAGAGAGAGGGAAAAGGGGGGAAGGGTGGAGAGGGGAGGGAGAAGGGGAGGGGGAGGGGGGGAGAGAGAGATGGGGAGGGAGAGAGAGGTGGAGGGAGAGGAAGGGGGAATTATCTTTAGTGAGTGCAAAATTAAGGTAGGTTTTAGAGCAATTATATTTTCTCCCCCATTTGAATAATATCAAACAATTGGAACTGCTTTCTTTTCCTTGATAACAATACTGAAAAATATGAATTCCATAGTTTGCGCCTGTCTTTTTGCATCATATTTTTAATGTGCACACACTAACACAGTCGAACAGTAACAGGCAATCAAATCAACACACAAAACATTAAAAAAAAGGTTTTATTTACTGCCAAAACTTACAGTATTTTATTTGCAGTGTTTTTATGTTCCTCTATAACATTTTACAGTACAACCTGATTATTAAAACAAGGACAACTTCAAATTTTGATTTAAAAAAATGTATACAACAATGACCCTAATCATCCCATTCCAACCACTCATTACAAATTTATGACCATATTTCTGAAATATTGGTCATAAATCTGGTGCAAAAATGCTCCAAAATAAGGCTCAGAATACACCAGAGAGCATCTAAAACCCCAGAGCTTTCAGGGCCCTTAAGTGGGCCCTGGACCCCGGCCGTAAGGTACTTTGAGCTTAGTGCTTGTGATATGTGCTGTGTGCACTTATTTCAAATACATTTTTTGTAATCCTGCCATGCTACCCCCTCTTTTTGAAAAGCTTCGTACGGGCCTAATGTATAATATTTTTGACACTGTCATAGGCCTTTCGTAAATATGCTGTCACAACGCACTGTAGTCTCTAAAAACACCACTTCAGTAATTTTCCTTGCCCTCCATTTCAGAATCATAGTGTTTTAAGTCGATAACTCGACACTAGCACCGACAATAAATAAATAAACAGCGCAGCTTTCCAGCCCTTATTTCATTGGCCACGCTCGGCTGCACATCGGTGTCAATCTGGTGGACTCTTCCATCTTCCTCTCGTCGTGGGGGTGGGGGATTGGGAGGAGCCTCACAAGTGGAATAGCCTCTTCATCTAAATCTGGCCCTGGACCAAACGTAGACTGGACGATCGTTTCGCTGAACACCTTCGCTCAGTCCGCCTGGACCTACCTGATCTCCTGGTTGCCAAACACTTTATTTCCCCTTCCCATTCCCACATTGACCTTTCTGTCCTAGGCCTCCTCCATTCTCAGAGTGAGGCTAATTGGAAATTGGAGGAACAGCATCTCATATTTTGCTTGTGCAGCTTACAACCCAAGGGTATAATATTGATTTATCTAATGCCAGCAAATAGCTAACAATGGCCTGTTTCCTTTATCATCGATACTTTTTTGCATATCTTTCATTCATTTGTTCTAAATCTCTCTACATCACTACATTATCTCTCGTTTCCCTTTCCCCTGACTCGTCTGAAGAAGGGTCTCGACCTGAAATGTCACCCATTCTTTCTCTCCACTGATGCTGCCTGTCCTGCAGAGTTACTCCTGCATTTTGCGTCTATCTTCGGTTCAAACCAGCATCTGCAGTTCCTTCCTCAACAAAAAAAACAATTTGCTGGAATTTACCAAACTACTTGGCAGGGCAAACAGCATATGAATATCAGTAGAGCCAGGTTTTGGCATAAATGCCATGTGCCTTTTCATGCCTTTTTTTGATGATTTTGTGCCGCTGCCCGCTGGTTCAGTTTTCTCCAAGATCTGTTTAAGGAAGAACTGCAGATGCTGGAAAAATCGAAGGTAGACAAAAAATGTTGGAGAAACTCAGCGGGTGAGGCAGCATCTATGGAGAGAAGGAATAGGTGACATTCTGGGTTGAGACCCTTCTTCAGACTGATGTGGGAGGGGGTGGGAAAAAGAAAGGAAGAGGTGAAGACAGTAGGACTAGAAGGGGAGCTGGGAAGGGGGAGGAGGGAGAAGACAAGGGCTATCTAAAATTAGAGAAGTCAATGTTGATACCAGTGGGGTGTAGACAACCCAAGCGAAATACCCAAGCTTGTCTCCTCACTACATTTACTGCTGGCTCCAGTCGCAAATCTGATTTTTCGAATGATCTGTGCAAGGCATTAATTGATGCTGGAATTCCACTGTGGAAATTGGAAAACAAATCTCTCAGAGGTTTTTTAGAGAAATACACAGAGGAACATATACCAAGCGAGTCATCATTACGGAAAAATTATGTTGACAGCAACTTCAACATTGTTGTGCAGAAAATTAGAGGTGAAATTGCATGCAACAAAATATGGTTCTCATTAGATGAGACAACCGATGCTGTGGGGAGATATGTTGCCAATGTGGTCATCGGTACACTGGAGGCAGGTCAACCATCAAAGGAGTATTTGTTGACATCGGAAGTATTGGAGAAGTCAAACAGCTCAACTGTTGCTCAGTTGTTTACATCTTCACTTGGTGTACTTTGGCCACAGAAGGTATAAAACACAAGAGTGTTCTTCTGTTTGTGATTGATGCAGCTCCGTACATGAAAAAAGCTGCTCGTGCTCTTAAAGGTTTATTCCCAAAAATGTTGCATTTGACATGCTTAGCTCAAGGACTTCATAGAATTGCCAAGCACATACGTAACTTGTTTCCAAATGTCGATCACCAATCTTGTTTCCAATGTCAAGAAAATCTTCCTCAAAGCACCGTCACGTGTTGTTCAAGGAAATTGCACCTGAGATTTCGCTACCTCCTCAGCCTGCTTTGACTAGGTGGGGTGCATCACTCTCTGCTGTACTCTACTATGCTGTAAAGTTTGAAAAGATAAAATAAATCATCAACTGTTTTGAAGAAGAAGGATCTGCTGCAGTCAGGATCGTCAGTGAAATCATGCAGAAAAAGTCCCTCTATCGCGATCTTATTGTTTCCAATTTTGCAAACTTCCCACAAGCTATCACGTCCCTTGAGAAACGTGGCGAAACATTAATAGATAACTTGCAGGTTTTCAACAAAGTAACTGATGATATTCGTAAAGTTCCTGACGATGTAGGTAAGGACATACAAGAAAAATGTGAGAGAGTGATTTTAGGTAACAAAGATCTTGAAGAAATACAAACATAGCTAAAGTTCTCAATGGTAGTTGTAATGCACAAGCTATTGACATGAATATAAAGTCCGGGTCTGCACCAGTGACCTCAGCTGAGGTAGAAATACGTTTTTCACAACTGAAGCATATTCTGTCTGACAGACTGCATAGTTTAACACCAGATAATTTGAAAAAAATGCTAGTAATTATGTGCAACCAGGCAACTTTGGTCATTTAATGTAGTATACCTTTATATTATCATTTTTAACCATATTTTGGTGATGGAAATACATGCCTTTTTATGCTTTTTTTATCAATAAATGTCTTTTTCATGCCCTTTTTGTAATTTTATTATGCATTTTTGCCTGCCTATTTCAGAATTTTTTAGTTCCAAAGTTCAAAGGAGAAGTGTGGAGCAAGTTTTTTTACACAGAGAGTGGTCGGTGCCTGTAACATGCTGCCAGGCGTAGTAGTGGAAGCAGATACCATTATGGCATTTAAAACGCATTTAGATGGGTACATGGATATGCAAGAAATGGAGGGCTATGGATTATGTGCTGTCAGAGAAGATCAGTTTATCTGTTCCTGTGCTGTACTATTCTATGTTCTTATTTAAATGGATTCTTCTGCATGATTGAAACCTATGCTTATGGGATGGAATTGATTCATTAAAGACTCTCAGTAGATTTAGGTTCATACATTGGTATTTCTGAATGTTACATTTAATACTTCTCTGCGTATTAAAGAATAATGGGCCTTGTTTATGCAATATTTACGATCAGTCTGAAATGGGTCACAATCCTAAACGTCATCTATTGCCCATTCCACAGATACTGCCTGACCCATTAAGTTCCTCCAGTGAGACCACACACAAATTGGAGGACAGCACCTCACATTTAGCTTGGGCAGCTTACAACCCAGCGTTTTGAACGTTGATTTCTCCAATTTCAAGTTACCCCTCCATTCGCTCTCTCTCCCCTCCCCCACCTGAGTTGTCCTACTTGTTCCACTGTTCACATCCCTGTATTCCTTCATTATCACCTCTTTCCCAGCCACCAATGGGCCATTATGGATTCCACCCTTCCTTGACCATCTGTTTCTCTCCTGTTTTGAACATTTTCAAATTTCCACACTGCCACATGCAAAATCCACCATGAACCAATGCAATAGGGCAGCTTTCTGAAATTTAGCTAAAATAACTTTTAAATTATTTGAATTTTTCTCTAAATGTCACCAATGCCACTGAAAATGAGTTGATGCAGTGATAACCCATTGGAAATTTCCTTTAAAAATAAACAAGTGAATATCCGGTTTACTTTAGAGTTTGGTAGTGAGTCAGTCATGAGTTGCATTGTAATTTTTTTTCATGACAATGTTCATTTAAAAGTTTGTGAAAGTACTTCATAGTCTTTATGCCCAAGTTCATATGTTCAAGTAAACTGATGACCTGTATTCAGATGACCACAGAACTTAAAGTGACATTTGAGAAAGCTTACACTCAAGTGGTTCTAGATAAAGATCATCTAGCAGGAGCAGCAATAGACCCAGAACTAAGGAACAGCTCAGAGACACTAGGTTCAGACAAGTACAATGTGGAGCAAATTCCTATCCCCCCCTCCCCCCCCCCCCCCCCCCCCCCCCCCCCCCCCACCCTCACATCAGTCTGAAGAAGGGTTTTGGACCGAAACGTTGCCTATTTCCTTCGCTCCATAGATGCTGCCTCACCCGCTGAGTTTCTCTAGCATTTTTGTCTACCTAGAAGAGCAGTTGTTGCTTTTTCAACAAATCATACTGACGGGGGAGTATAAAACAAGGTCTGCAGTTATCTAGGTTGCTCCATTGCACTGGAAGAATTCCCTGGTGTTACTCTTCCAGTAATCGACAGGGATGGTTGGTCATAGATTTCTCAGTCCCTTGAGGAATCTGGATATTCCTCTGCCTGTTGATATTTGGACTAGGACCCCCAACCGGCATCAGGGAACCTCAACGGTTTTTCTGAGGGTTTTGCAGCCAGTTTTTTCGTGAGAAAGCACCCGTATGTTTTCAGCTAATGATTACCTCCTCTTTAAGAATAGCTCACTGGTGGTATAATTGAAGCTTATTGTTGCTTCTTGCACAAACCTTGCCCCATCACCTCTCTCCAGACTCCTACCCCCCTCTCCCACACACTCAAACAGGCACAGGATTAAAGAATAAAGTGAAGAATGTTGACAGTATTCATTTAAGAAGCTTTTTGTGTCATCCCGTGTACACCACTCTCCATAAC
The DNA here is from genome assembly GCF_010909765.2 of Amblyraja radiata. NCBI lineage: Eukaryota > Metazoa > Chordata > Chondrichthyes > Rajiformes > Rajidae > Amblyraja > Amblyraja radiata. The sequence continues at coordinate 18,658,856 of NC_045957.1, forward strand.
CCTTATATTTCCAGGCACCTTTGAACGTTTAACCTACAATGTTAAACTGAAGACCCGTAAATGGATGTGCATTTGCCTTTGGGGAAACATACGTTGCAGTCAAATAATTCCTCTTGGTGAACTCAGGCAGCACGGTGGCGCAGTGGTAGAGTTGCTGGTTATAACGCTCGCAGCGCCGGGCTTGATCCCGACTACGGGAGCTGTCTGTACAGAGTTTGTACGTTCCCTCCGTAACCACGTGGGTTTTCTTCGAGATCTTTGGTTTCCTTCCATTGTTAATTGGCTTGGTATAAGTTGATATAAATTGTCCCTAGTGTGTGTAGGATAGTGTTAATACATAGATACATAGAAAATAGGTGCAGGAGTAGGCCATTCGGCCCTTCGAGCCTGCACCGCATTTCAATATGATCATGGCTGATCATCCAACTCAGTATCCCGTACCTGCCTTCTCTCCATACCCCCTGATCCCTTTAGCCACAAGGGCCACATCTAACTCCCTCTTAAATATAGCCAATGAACTGGCCTCAACTACCCTCTGTGGCAGAGAGTTCCAGAGATTCACCACTCTGTGTGAAAAAGTTTCTTCTCATCTCGGTCCTAAAGGATTTCCCCCTTATCCTTAAGCTGTGACCCCTTGTCCTGGACTTCCCCAACATCGGGAACAATCTTCCTGCATCTAGCCTGTCCAACCCCATAAGAATTTTGTACGTTTCTATAAGATCCCCTCTCAATCTCCTAAATTCTAGCGAGTATAAGCCAAGTCTATCCAGTCTTTCTTCATATGAAAGTCCTGACATCCCAGGAATCAGTCTGGTGAACCTTCTCTGCACTCCCTCTATGGCTATAATGTCCTTCCTCAGATTTGGAGACCAAAACTGTACGCAATACTCCAGGTGTGGTCTCACCAAGACCCTGTACAACTGCAGTAGAACCTCCCTGCTCCTATACTCAAATTATTTTGCTATGAAAGCTAACATACCATTCGCTTTCTTCACTGCCTGCTGCACCTGCATGCCTACTTTCAATGACTGGTGTACCATGACACCCAGGTCTCGCTGCATCTCCCCTTTTCCTAATCGGCCACCATTTAGATAATAGTCTGCTTTCCTGTTTTTGCCACCAAAGTGGATAACCTCACATTATACTGCATCTGCCAAACATTTGCCCACTCACCCAGCCTATCCAAGTCACCTTGCAGTCTCCTAGCATCCTCCTCACAGCTAACACTGCCCCCCAGCTTAGTGTCATCCGCAAACTTGGAGATGTTGCCTTCAATTCCCTCATCCAGATCATTAATATAAATTGTAAATAGCTGGGGTCCCAGCACTGAGCCTTGCGGTACCCCACTAGTCACTGCCTGCCATTGTGAAAAGGACCCGTTTACTCCTACTCTTTGCTTCCTGTTTGCCAGCCAGTTCTCTATCCACATCAATACTGAACCCCCAATACCGTGTGCTTTAATGTGTAGGGATCGCTGGTCAGTGCACACATGGTGGGCCGAAGGGCCTGTTGCTGCACTGTATCTCTAAATTAAACTAAACTCCTTAGGACAATGCCATCTTCCTCTGGAACTTCCTGTCCCAGCTTCTTTTCTTGTTTCATGCCAGCTCACACTGTTACATCAGCTTGGCCGGAAATAATCAAAGAGAATCAGAGAGCAGAGAGGAGATAGACACAAAATGCTGGAGTAACTCAGTGAATCAGGCAGCATCTCTGGAGAAAAGGAATAGGTGATGTTTTGGGTCGAGACCCTTCTTCAGACTGGTAGTCAGGAGAGGAGGGGAGGGATCATAGTCAGAGATCTGCCTCCCATAGTCTTTGTTTAGCTTTCTGTGGGAGGGCAGCTTGCCAACTTACAGTCGCTGCCAGGTATTCGGGGTCAAAGGAAATTTCTTAATTGCTCGCATGTGCTTCTTTTTAATTTTTCATTTGTGTTGAAATCTTGCTGAAGAACTAGATAAAGAGGAGTGCTTAAGAGACATGATATCTGCTCAAATAATGCTTCCAAATTTCTATAAAAAGTGCAGTACAGAACCAAAATCAAACATAAGTCCTGAATTTTGTATGTTGATATAAATCAACCATATCTCTGCACTGATTTCATCTTTCCCTTGCAGAGCCCCAATGCAAGGCCTCCTGGTTCCTGGCTCAGAACCTCAGCAGCTAGTTCTGGTACAGTGTGGGGCGGTTCTTGTCTCTAACCTCACATGGAATTTCTGTGTTCCTTCTGCGTGCTTATGTTTCCTGCAATTCTGCTGAGGTTGGCATAGAGGTGCCTTCCCCAGCCTGTGGCAAATTAAAGTCAGGCACATGCTGAGACAATGGTTCCACTTGTAAACTGCAGCACAGGAACAGGCCCTTCAGCCCACAACATCTGTGCCAAACATAATGCCAAGATAAACTGATCTCATCTCCCTGCACATGATCCACATCTCTGCATTCCCTGCACTTCCATGTGCCTATGCAAAAGCCTCTTTTGGATAGAAACTAAGAAACTATCGTATCTGCATTCACTGCTACATCTGGCAATGTGTTCCAGGCAGCTAACATCTTCTGGGTAAAAAGATTGGCCCACTCATCTCCTATAAATTCTGCCCTCTTTTAGCTTAAACATTTGCCCTCTAATCTAACAATTCCACCCTGGGTAAAAGATTCATAATGCCTTTTACATTTTATCTGTCATAAATTATTCGTAGAATGTATTAACAAGTGGAACTTCTTGCAAGATGCTGATAATATACGTATGTGCTCCGATAGAATAGCTCATAATCCTAGAATTGGAAGAAACAAATGTTAGTCCATTAGTTTTGTGTTCTTTGCGATCACTTTTCAAACATTCATTTAATGTTTGCAACCAACAGCTGATTTTTTAGTCTTATGTTTAGGCCTTGTGATATTTGTAAGGTTGTAATCATTTCAATGTACTCTTTGAATTCAGCGGCCAGTGTTTTACAGGGAATTATTTCTGTAAAGGATAAAGAAACTGGTTCAGAGTTCATTAGCCATGCACGGTCAGCTCAAGGTGAGGCTCTTCTTGCTGAGTTAGAGACTAAGTGAAATCCTAACCATTTAGTACCAGAAAAGAGAATTAAGTTTAAAAATGAGGTGCAGCATCATGAAAGTAGTCAAAAAGCATAAAAGGGAAAAGCTATCCAATGCCTGAAATCATACTTTGCAGGAAAGATAAAGGTCAATCATCCCAGCCCCAGAATATTGCTGTAGGAGCGTCTCGTTCTCCAGGGCAACAAATGAGGCCGAACCATCTTCAACAGCTTCATCAATGACCTGCAAAGGATAAAAACATAGTTTATTTGTTGATTTGACATTTAAAAACACCTCGGAAAATGATGAAGTCATTGTCTACATGCAACAAGGCCCAGACAACTTGGTTGTTCAATGGTAATAACTTGATCAACCCACTTTGAGTTATTCCCTGAATGAGAATCTAACCTTCAATGGCTTTGCTGGTGCCAAGTCCCCCCATCATCAACACCCCATTGAAACCATTGACCATAACTGGAAATGTCACAAAAATCCTGCAGAAGCAAGCAAGGGTGGCGATGAATATTGGCCAAATGTGGCCAGATGAGACTAGATTGGAAGGGGCATGGTTGGCATGGATTAAAGTTTCATGCTGTATGACTCCGTCATGACTATCTAAGTCAAAGGCTTGGTATCTTGTTGCAGAGATCTTGTCTAATGACACTCCAAGGCATTTTATACCATTTACACAGCACAAATCATGTTTCATGGAATGCTTTAATTTCTTGGATAAATGTCCAACAATTCTCAAGTTGCTTAACACCATCCAGGAGTAAGCAACACTCTTGATAGGCAGCCCACAGCCACCCTAACCATTCATTCCTGCCAGCAGCAATGCACACCGCCTGCCCAGGCTACTCTAACAGCACCTCTCAAACCCGTGGTGGCTATCTCCAAGGAGGAGAAGAGCATGTGAGAACATTGCCTGCATGATCCACCCCAGGTCGTACACACCCCACTTTGAAGTATGTTGCTTTCTTTCCTCTCTGCAGTTCTAACTCCTAGAACTCTGGTCCTGACTGCAGCTGTTCAGTCAACTTCCCAAAATTAATTAAGATCTCCTGTATTCTCTAATAAAGCAGGAACCCTCTTTAGACAACTTGGAGAAGGGAGAAGTGTTGAACAAGGCCGTCGCGTTGTGGTCATTATTGCCACTGTTCGAATTCCATTGCCCCATTGTCATAGTAGTCTTCTTTCATTTTGGATGGTGTCATGGTTGGGAGGGAAATTCTTCATAGTCTGTAGTTACTCAGTGTGTACATGGACATGAATGTTTGGGGGACAGCTTTGATTAGTACATGGAAGAAAGAAGAAGGGAGAGGTTTTGAAGGAGGATGAGAGGAGTTGGGTGATGAAGGAGAGGCTGAAGGAGAAGAGATTGAGGGACATGGAGGATGAGTGGTGGGAAGTGTTAAGGCGAGGGAGGGAGAAGCAAAGAAGAGTCAGGGAGTCATACAGCGTGGAAACAGGCACATCAGCCCAACCTGCCCACACCTGCCAACATGTCCCAGGTACACTAGTCCCACCTGCCTGCATTTCGCCCATATCCTTCCAAACCTGTCCTAACCATGTAGCTGTCTACTGTAAATGTTTCTTAAATGTTGCGATAGTACCTGCCTCAGCTACCTCCTCCAAAAGCTCGTTCCATACATCTACCGCTCTTTGCATGAAAAAGAGACAGTGTGCAAGGCTCTCTGAGTCTGAGCCTGTCTGTGTGCAAACAAGTACACATGAGCTGACAGGCACTTTGAGCATCCACTTGTATGTCCATGCAGCAGACTCTGATCTCGTCACCTTGGACACCTGAGCCACTGGAGCAAGACTTGACTTTGCTCTGTGAAAACTCTGCCACCCAGCTGGTCAATGGCAGTTGCAGTTGGGCCTTGACCTCATTATCCTTAGCTGGCAATGTGCTCCAAAGCAATGCTTCACAATCTTATGTAATTCAATAAGTTTGTGCAGGGAGACAAAATGCTGGTGTAACTCAGTGGGACAGGCAGCATCTCTGGAGTCTGAAGAAGGGTCTCGACCCGAAACGTCACCCATTCATTCTCTCCAGAGATGCTGCCTGGCCCGCTGAGTTATTCCAGCATTTTGTGTCTATGTTCAACTTAAACCAGCATCTGCAGTTCTTTCCTACACAAGTTTGTGCAGGGATTGCTTTTGGCAAATAGCATATGTTGTAAGAGAATGTTTCTTATCTCACTTAGTCATGCAATTGTTATAATTGTGCTGACATGAGTGCAAGATGCCTTGCTCTTCATCAAAACTCATCTGATTTATACGAAAGGAAAAGTGTAAAAGCGCTGGGGCCCTCAGGTTAAAAGCAATGCAAGTAGTTGAATACCACTGAATATAAAAGGAAAGAAAGATCTCAACCCAAATTATTTCTTCAGAGATGCTACCTGACCCGCTAAGTTACTTTTGTGTCTACATTTGGTGTAAACCAGCATCTGCAGTTCCTTCCTACACATAAAAGGAGCAATTCTCTTCAAAGGAGTGCAGCTGGGACCACTGTATTGAGTCTATTGAGTTGAGAGCATAGGAACTGGTTCAGCCAGTTGCTGAGGGTTGGGGTTCCCAGCACTAGATTACATGAAAGGGCAAAGGGAGGAAATGGTTATAATAGGAGGGGACAAGGGAAAGAAGAATGAGAGTAGTGGGTTAGTGAAAGAGAGCACAGTGGCACAACGGTAGAGTTTCTGTCTCACAGCGCCAGAGACCTGGGTTCGATCCTGACTATGGGTGCTCTCTGTAAGGAGTTTGTGCATTCTCCCTGTGACGACAAGGGTTTTCTCCGGGTGCTCCAGGTTCCTCCCACACTCCAAAGACGTACAGGTTTATAGATTAATTGGCTTAGGTAAATCATAAAATTGTCCCTTGTGTATGTAGGTTAGTGTACACGATAGCGCGATAGTCACTGGTTGGCACAGAATCGTTGGGCCGATGGGCTTGTATCTGCACGGTGTTTCTAAAGTCTAATGTCCAAAGTATAAAGAGAAGGAATGGTGCTCATTGCTGGGAAGGAAGGCGAAGCAGTAGCGGTAGGATGGGGGAGAGGGGGAGGGGGAAGGGAGGGGGTGGGGGATGGGGGTGAAGGTGGGAATAGATTGATAAAGGAGAAATTTTGGGACAGGGAGGTTGAATTGTGGAAGATGTTAATGGGAGGGAGGGTGATGCAAAGAAAAGGCAACGTTGAAGAGCCTCTGTGTTTGAGCCCATGTGTATGCAAACAAATACACACATGTTGAAGCCACTTGGCGCATCCACTTATATATGTCCATGTAGCAAGGCAAGGCAAGGCAAGGCAAGGCAAGGCAAGGCAAGGCAAGGCAAGGCAAGGCAAGGCAAGGCAAGGCAAGGCAAGGCAAGGCAAGGCAAGTTTATTTGTATAGCACCTTTCAACAACAAGGTAATTCAAAGTGCTTTACATAAAACATTTAAAGCATTTGAAAGAAACACATATAAAATGACATTTAGATGTAAAACGATTATTAGATTATTCAGATAAAATAATTACAAAATTAAAAGCAATCAAATAAAATATTTAAAATAGAATAAAACCAGGAATAGAAGTTACAGTGCAGTATAGGTAATTAATACATTGTATTGTTTACTGACTCCAATCTACATTCAACCGGACCAAGACCTGACCTTGCTCTGTGGAACCTCTGCTACCCAGCTAGTCACACTGGTGGAAGTTTCAGAGGGAACTTGCAATCCCTGAAATGTAACATTGGGCCCTGAGATATCAGGGTCATTGTGGACACATCTGAAGATTGAGACACGGCACAAAGGAGGAGGCTAGCTCAAGAACAAGGCACTTGGAACACCATCTTCTGGAATGGCAATTTGGAAGATGGATGTTGTTTCCAAATAATGATGCCATTATTATTAAAGCTTTATTTCAGACACAGGTCCATATAACACATCAAACAGTACAAAGAATTTACAAAGATACATTAAAAAATTGCATATTAGCCTAAAATATATATAAGCTATTGCACCAATGCCGTCTTAGCCTAGAAGTGAATCTATAGCAGCTTTTCAGAGGGCTGACTAGGGCTTCAATTATGTGGTTCTCTGATTTGTCCAGGCGACACATAAAACTAAACATCAGCTGTCTTAAGAGTGCCTCACAGGTTGGCACTCTAGTGGACACAAACAGTTGACTTTTTTTGTCATGAATGAGGTGGTCAGCCATCTCCATAGCTCTCCATATGAGATATGTGATTAAAACAGTTCATTACAGGAACAGTCCCTTTGGCCCACAATGTCTGTGTGACCATGATGCCAAATGAAACAAATCCCTTCTGCAAGCACATGATTCTGTATATATCTCTCCATTTCCTGCTGTTTATCTCCCAGTCTAAATGCCTCTTAAATGTTGCTATTATATCAGTTTCCACCACCATCCTTGGCAGCATGTTACAGGCATCTACCACTTTCTGTGTGAAAAAAAAACCTTTAGCATTCTTTTAAATATACCCCCTCTCACATTAAAGCTGTGCACCCAGTATTTGATTTTTTCCTATGGATTGTTATGAACTCCACATTCTCAACCAGAAGAGTTTAGACAGCCAACACCATGATAGGTACTTTTCTCCAGTTTAAACATATGGGGGCAATTTAATAGAGATAAAGAAAGGAGAAAAGCCAAGGGTGACAATAGGCTCAATAAATGCTTCTTGGTGTATTGACTGCTTCTTTGCTCAAGCATTTTCTTTCATTGGGGATGGAGGGAGGGTGCATCTTTGAAACATCCCCTCAGCTTCTCGGGCTGTGGTGCGAAGGCTGTTAATCCAGTCAGCAGGAAAGGAAGTCACAGTGAATGGTGTTAACTATCCTTGCTTGAGTACAAGTTGCCAGCGTAGTTTGGCTACCCATCACGGAAGCAACTGATTCTCTTTGAGGGTGGAAACCTCTGTTTGGGAAGAAATAGAGAGGGCCCAATAAGGGTGGCTCTCAGGAACAGAATTTTACCTGTGCATTTATTCTTTGTTGCTCCTTTTGATGCTAAGATGGGGAATGTACATCATGAGGGCTGATATTTATAAAGTGATAACTCCCTCTCCCAAAGAAAACGTTAAAATACAATGAATATTTATTTGTACGGATATTGATAAAGAAAATGCCTCAGTTCATGTTAAAAGGGCATGAATATATATATATATATTTGAATTTATTTTAAGCATTCTTCCTTTCAAACTTTGAAAGGAAGAATGCTGAGGTATTTTCTTTATGCTTAAAATAAATTCAAAATTTCACAAAAATCATGTTTTTATAATAAAAAAAAGAGTCTATATTGAGATCAGTATTCATTTTGTTAAAAACTGCATTTAGGCTCTTTGCTACACTTAGTATGTTGAACTGAAACAAACTTAATAAATTATAGTTTTGAGCTTGTCGGCGAACAGATGGTTTTCATTTGCCCAACAGATGTAGATTAGCTGCACACAGTGCAAGGACAAAATATTTAAAAACTTCTAGGGTGTGTTTGCATGCCTTTATGAAAGAGATTGTGAGCGAATACGTGTTTGCATTTGTGAGTGAGTGTGTGTCTATGTGTCTGTGTTTGAGGTTGTGCTTGAGCATTTACGGTGAAAAGGATTAGCCTAACAGGACAACAGATTTTTGAAGCACAATACATTTCATTACTGTAAATACAAAAAAACAATTTGTTCCTTAAGTGTTTTCATTTTTTTAGCGTAATTTGAGCACATTGACTTCAAATTCTCTTCCTAAATATGAAATAGCCTTTATGTGATAAAATACATAGAAACTGAGTTTGGACATTGATTCCAAGATGAGAATCAAATTAAAAATGTACATTTATATTTGAATTGTTCAGCCATTCATGGTTCATTCTGTGATCCTGGACGTATATCTTCATTGCAAGCTGAAGTTTAATTTACAATATGGCTGGAGTCACAGACAGGGTTGAGCAATGCTCATAGGAAAACAGACTGCAGAAGTGTTAATGTTAATATCAAAGTCAAGCTCACTGCAACTTTAACTCAGTCTCCCAATCTTCCACAAACTCTGGGCAGTAGCTGATGCAACTTTGGTCTCTACCACACATTTCCTCAGAACATGGCTAAATACTTCCAAAGTTACTTTTGACTTGATCAAAACACAAGCGTTGAGCACAAATCGGGAAGGGTTCACCTGCACAAACAATTGGAGTAGCCAAAAATACTCACAGATTAGATACTGCCTAGCACCAAGCATAATTTAAAAAATGTCATTTAAGTAAGTAGCTTAAATGCCATATGTTAGTCGCTTTCCCAAAAAAGAATTCTCACTTTTTATCATTTAACTAAAAAACGTTCAGTGATAAACAATTTGATGGGCGTAATTTTATTTCTTCAGTCGCATTATCTGGATTAAATGCCTTTAACCCACTGTAATAATAATCTACCAAATTGGGAGCATTTCAAATACAATCATTGCCTAGAGCTGTACGCATCTTGAGCGAAATGCAAAGTGCTGGAGGAACTCAGTGGGTCAGGCAGCATCTGGAGAGGGAATGGACAGGCACCGTTTTGGTTTGGGGCCCCTCTTCAAACATCAAAATGACTCGAAACATCACCTGTCCATTCTCACTCTAGATGCTTCATGATTGGTTGAGTTCTTCCAGCATTTAGTGTTTTGGACAAAGCTCCGGCATCCGCAGTTTCTCCGATGTGGATCTTGAATTGGGCAGCAACAGGCTACCTTGTTGTGTGTAAACACAAGCTAGTAGGGCAGTTGCATCAAAGTAACATGCTGGGATATTGCTGCTGGGATTGAATAGCTGTTGCCTGGTTACTGCGTTGGAAGTGACTGGCACTCGATCTGTGTGGTCAGGTTTATAACCATGTGTTTCATGGTGATACAGCAGAGAGTATTGTTGTATCACAGTTACGGGGACCTGCCTGGGTTCAAACCTGAACTATGGTGCTGTCTGTGTGTTCTTCCCAGGTCTGCATGGGTTGTGAGAGCAGCTCTGGTTTCCTTCCATCTCCCACAGATTTGTTGGTTTTCCCCGAGATCTTCGGTTTCTTTAACACTCCAAAGATGTATGGGTTTATAGGTTAATTGGCTTGGTATAAGTGTAAAGTGTCCCTAGTTTGTGTAGGATAGTGTTAATGTGCGGGGATCGCTGATCAGTGAGACTCGGTGGGGTGAAGGGCCTGTTTCCGCGCTGTATCTCTAAACTTCAGCTCGGAGACCCTTCATCAGAACTGAAACATGGACTCTGTTTCTCTTCCCACAGAAGATATTCAGTGCTTTCAGTCTTTGCTTTAGATTACCTGCATTTAAAATATATATATTTTTGTTGACTAAACCAGCACCACTGTTGAACAAGTCTGTGAAAAAAGCCTCTTCCTGACCAATCCACTTGTGGCAGTTGCCTCCATCCATGGTAATATTAGTAGAATTGACTGACTTACAATCCTTATAGAGATAAAGCCCCTCATCTGTTCTGTGATATGACAATCATACTAATTGGGATAGGGAAGAGAAGTTTGGATGGAATGCAGTGAGGGAAATGGGGAATTGTCCATCTTGGTGGGAAAATTTAAAAAAGCATATTATCTGAATGGTGATAAATTGCAGAGTTCTGAGATAAAAGGTTGATGGGGTCTTTGTGTAAAATACACAAATTATCCATAATTTACCACATTATTAAATAAATGCCAGTGTTAAATATGGGTTGTAAATACCTACAATTGCAATTGGACAACAGTGTCTCTAGAATAGCCAGTTTTTAGCTGCCAGATCTGTTCTGAGGGGGGAAGCACAGTGGCACAGTGGCAGAGTTGCTGCCTTACAGCGCCAGAGTCCCAGGTTTGATACTGACTACGGGCCCTGTCTCTGCGGAGTTTGCACGCTCTCCCCGTGATCACGTGGGTATTCTCTGGGTGCTCCGGTTTCCTCCCACACTCCAAAGATATCCGAAAACTAAACTAAACTATCCCATGAAGTGTCTTTGTAGCATAAGACAACATGTCAGATGGCATCTTCATTGTGAGAACCGATGTTTGTTTGGGCAGGATGGTGTTGTGGTCACTTTGACCAATGTTATCACAGAGAGATACATCTGCCACAGGTCCAGTAGCTCAGGTAGCTTCACTCAGCAGACCCAGTCAAGGGGGTACCACCAAGCAATTCCTGGATATGGACATTGAAATCCCAACCCAGTTCTTGCTATTGGAAGTGCTCCTTGCAAGTGTTGCTCAATATGGAGGAGAAATGATTCATCAGCCAAGGGAGGAAAATAGGTGAAATTCAGGAGGAGTAGGAAACGTCTACTTCACCCTCTCCAAAGCCTCTGCACCAGTAATGGGACAACCCATGCCATTCAGTCCACAATGTCTATACTGATGCCAATATAAACTTGCGTTCACTGCCAGCATTTGATCAATATCCCTGCAATCCCTGCATATCCCTGCATTCCCTGCATTCCCTGCATATCCTCATGCCTATCTAAGCGCGCTTTAATTCTACTATCGTGTCTACGTCCACTACCAACCCAGGCAACATGTTCCAGGCACCCACCCACTCACTATGGAACAAACTTGCCATCTGATAAAAGACTTTGACATTTAGCTTTATTTAGTTTACATATATAGCGTGAAACAGGCCCTTTGGTCCACCGAGTCTGCGCCGACCAGTGGGGTCACTATTTTTTACTGAATTTTGAATCAGTAATCAGCGATTACTGAATCACTAATTTTTACTGAAGCCAATTAACCTACAAACCTATACATATTTGGAGTATGGGAGGAAACCGGAGCACCCAGAGAAAACCCACACGGTCACGGGAAGAACGTACAAACTCCGTACAGACAGCACCCATAGTCAAGATCGAACCTGGGTCACTGGTGCTGGAAGGCAGCAACTCTACCCCTGCGCCACTGTTCCGCCCATGGGAAAAAGGTTCTGACTGTCTACCTTATCTGTGCCTCTCATAATTTTACATACTTCTATCAGTTCTCCCCACAACCTTCGATGTTCCTCTGGTGTTCCAGATTCCATTATATTCTGGTACTGTTTGAAAGCAGCTCTCCAGCAAGGTAGAATCATATTATGAGGTTTGCTAACAAGTTATGAATAGTACGATGGAAAATATGAAACTGCTTTAAAAGTAAAATAAACATTCTTTTGGATTTGGTTCTCCACTGGAACATGTTCCAGCCAGCCCAACAATTTGCATTGGCTTTTGAACGAGGGCAGAAGTTGTAAGACCATTACCATTATTTATCTCAGCACAGTTCACGTCATGAACTTTGAGTTTCAATATTAATAGATGCATCTTTCCTCCAGTTTCAGAACCAGTGCAAGATAGTTGCAACTATCTCGCTCACACCGTCTCGGAAAGAGCTTGGGAGAACTACGCATTGGACTCGCTCTGATAATAATTTCCATGTGTCTGAATCTGCCTTCTATTGGCAGGCAGACTGAGCTCATGTTCTAAATGTGGGGATGTATTCAGTGCAGTCGTGGCAGTTGTTTTCCATGGCCCGCCACCCTTTTGATTCAAAATAGAAGTCAAACCATAGCTTTTTAAAACATATTTTTTCAAAGGCAGCATTTATTTTTTTAAATGCTACTTACAAGATAAATATATCGCACAAAGGGGGTTAAATTCTCTGAGTGGTGCCATGGATATGTGTATTAAGGCCAGATGACTAGCTTGTATAAGATTGTTTCTCGCATGCAATTTTAACTTTAAGCAATTGGGACCAGAAATTCTGCTGAGATTGAAGAGTGTAACAGTGGGAGATTGGTAGAGCCATGAGGCAAGCACTGTAAGGCAGTGAAACAGAGAATGCTGTGGAGGCCAAGTCGATGGATATTTTCAAGGTGGAGATTGATAGATTCTTGATTAATAAGGATGTCGGGGGTTATGGGGAGCAGGTAGGAGAATGGGGTTGAGAGAGAAAGTTAGATCAGCCATGATAGAATGGCGGAGTAGACATGATGGGCCAAATGGCCTATTTCTGCTCCTATGACATGAACTTATGAAATGAAACCAACTTCTGTCTATATTTATTTGGAAGTCTCACTTGTCTCGGATGGGAGTTGCAACAGATCAGGAAAATGGATCTGCGGGCCGAGGGAAAATCATCCTGAAAATCCAGAGAGATTTCTCCCTCTTTATATCACAAGTATATTTGTTGTAAACCACACTAGGTTGAGACAATTAGAACCATTTACCATGAGGAGCAGAGCAGCGCTGGAATCATTATGCTACTTAGTTCCTCTCTTGTGTAGGAAGGAACTGCAGATGCTGGTTTAAACCGAAGATAGACACAAAAAGCTGGAGTAACTCAGCGGGACAGGGAGCATCTCTGGAGATGTTTCTGATGAAGTCGTGACCCGAATCGTCACCCATTCCTTCTCTCCAGGGATGCTGCCTGTCCTGCTGAGATACTCCAGCTTTATGAGTCTATCCTTAGTGCTTCTCTTGTCAGCTCGGCAGATGGTGTTGCAAGGGAGGTTCCTGTAACAACACATCGCTGAAACCCAGGTGCATACAGGAGCGGGGGTTTTTGTTGAGATTTTGCCAGCTGCCACGAGGTTTATCCATCTGTACCTGCCAGTGAATAAATTCTACAGCAACGAATACCTTCTGATTTGTTTGGGTGTACAAAGGTTTTGGGGGCATTTCTACAGTCCAGTCTGGGGATGATTATAAATGGCCATAATAGCTGAAAGAAAGGAAAGAAAATGTGGCTTTTCTATGGGAAAGGTTAAAAATGTTTGCGATGACAATTTAGGGTGAGAGAAAGCCTTTTTCACCAATGTTGTTCAGAGAGGAAAACTGTTTCATCTGAACATCTCCACGTCTTGTGGTATAATTAGTAGATTAGGGAGGGACCAGCACATGGGTCTGAGGAAGTGTCAATACCTGAAACATCACCTATCCACTTTCTCCAGGGATGCTGCCGGACCCAGAGTTACTCCAGCACTTGTGTCCTTTTGTGTATTAACCAGCATCTGCAATTCTCTGTTTCTAAATAGGTGTAATGCCTGCTTTACCTGGACACTCTTCTGAATTAAGAAGAAATAAAATCACTCGTAATCTCAAAACACCCACATGCCAAGGGATTTGGTTGAAATTTTTGGATTGCACCAATACATGATTAAATAGCCCGTGAACCTTCCCCATGAGTTCTGGAGGTCTTTGGACAATGTCAAAGGACTGGTGTATTACGTATCACAGCTCCCATTTTCTGTATTCTGTTCCTTGTGTATTTATTATTATAGCATCTGTTCCCAAAATGTCTTCCAGAAGTAAAAAAAAACCCTGCAAAATGCTTTAAAAATACAATATGCTTAGAGTTCACTACTCATTTATTCTAAACTTTGAAGTAAGACACAAATGCAGTGAAACTCTTACAATAGTAATCACCCACACTCTGCTATCTTAGCAGCTGAGCAAAAGTTGCCTTCTGCCTTTGTGCCGGTTATGTGAAAACCTTGAGTATAAAACGGATCTTGTCTTCCCTCCCCCAGTCCCACTGCCTCAACAATTCTCAACAGATGCCGGAAGAGAATGTTAGTGTTTTTCCAGCTTACCCTTGGGTCGTGGGGGCTGGTCTGTGTCAGACTTCATGTATGAGGGACAGTTTCTTTACTCTGTTAGTTTTCATCTTCCGTTCAGCGAAACTAGTTTAGCATTATATTTCAGCACGTTTTATATAATGTTTGCAAGTTATAAGTTGTTATAAAAGTTCTTCGGCACTTCTTTCTTAACATTCAGTCACTGATTTGAAAACCGTGCTCCTTGCATTCCACTGAGCAGAATGAACTGGGAGAAAGCTATCATCTTCCACCAACTCTTATAAATGATAATAAGCAAGGAGCATAATTGTAGTCGTTGCTTCCAAGGCACTCAGTACTCGACGACACCATGACATTTAAAAACTGGATAATATGGCACCATTACTATGGTGGTAGAGGAGCTGAATTGTTTGTAATTTTGATTATAGATTGAGAACAGGACATTGTAAGACTGCATTGAATTGTGCAGCATGGCATAAATATGCAGAGTGGGCAGGTGATGATGCCCCTTATGCAGTGATGAGTTGCCGATAGTCCTGCTGTAGTGAGATGCATCAGACACACAAAACCTGGTTTTGCTATGAACGAGAATCCGAATATCTCTACTATTTAAAGTTGAAGGGGGTCCTGATAGAATTATGAGATGCATAGATAGGGTAGACAGGGGTAGACAATGAGAACCCTGTCCCCAGGAAGGAAATATCAAATAGCTTTTAAGGTGAGAGGGGCAAAGTTTAAAGGAGTTGTGTGAGGCAAATATTTTACACAGAGGGTGGTGACTGTCTGGAGCTTCCTGTCAGGGGTAATGGTGGAGGCAGTTACAATAGTTACATTTAAGAGACATTTGGATCTGCACATGGATATTCAGGGAATGGAGGGATATGGATTATGTGTAGGCAGATAAGAATTGGTGTTGGCATCATGTTCGGCACAGACATTGTAGGCGGTTCTCTGTTCTATGAACCTTAACTATTTGCAGGTTTGCTTGGCATTGAGGAAGAGATGAAATGTTTTGCATCGTGGAAGCTAAGGTATCTGAGATACAAGGCTATTGATCCAAAGCCAAGATAAGGCATCTTTGGATGTGGTCCCATTGAGGCTCCCATCCTCACTGAGAGGATGAGGAGGGTGGAAGATGGTGTCTGGCCTAAAGCAGGAGCAGGGAAATGAGCGCTGGCAAGAAGGCTTGTCTTCAGAGTCTTTTGGACATGTCATCCGTGTGTTCTCCTTCAATGGTGGTTTCCATGGTTTCTTTATCATCACGTGTACCAGGTACAGTAAAAAACATTTTTTTGTACGTGGAGAACTACTTGTGGAGTAAAGGCATATAGAGAGCCAAAGTTTGTTCAAGGTGATGTTGACAAATCTGTCACACTGCCGGGACAGCCCCAGCTACAGAACAGTAACTGGACTGCACTGGCTGTTGCCAAGAAGGTGCCAGTTTCTCTCAATATGTTTGGCTCATTGCATGAAGCTCCAGCAGATATCAGTAATGTACACTATAGGTGAAATCTCCTCCTCGGGTAGAGAACTGCAGCAATCGTGAGAATATAGAATACAATTGGGTTCTCTGTGATTCCAGAAGTAGTTGGATATTAAAGGCACTTATTGCAAATTCAACCAGTTCAGGCTTCCATTTCCTGTGTGTCAACTTAGGCTGCAACAATCTGCCGGATTACTATGTTTAAAAGGCATGTGTGCAGGTATAGGAAAAGAAAGCTGTCGAGGGATATAGTCTTAGTGCAGGCAAATAAGATTAGCGGAGATAGGCATGACAGTCAGCATAGATCAGTAAGGTCTCAGGGATCTCCTCACAGTTTCAAAGAATATAATATAAAAGGAAATAATTATGGTGAAATCAAAGTACAAAGAGCTTGCATGGTTACTTCACCCTCAGGCAATTTATTTTATCCACTGCATTTCAGGCCTCATACTGGATTAAATAGTGGACATAAGCTGCCTGTAGAACCCTCACCTACTGTCTCTGGTTGGGTTTCACCGAAAGAAGAGGCCACAGGTTTATCTGTAGAAACAATCAGAGGGTCTGAGACAGATTTAATGCTTGGGGCAATGCACGTGCAAAAGAAGTACAATTAGGCTGTGGGACGATCATCAAAAATGTGTCTAGAAATCAACTTTCGTGACACTAGTCTCAGAACTACATGAAATTTTGCACAGATTTAGATAAAATATAATTGAGAAGGAAGTCATAACTCATCAGTGCCAAAAGTTGCACATTAATTAATTAAACTAATTAGAAAATGAGGTCGAAATAGTAAGCGCCATCTAGTGTCCAATGCCCACATTACACCATGGGGAGCCTATTCCGCATCGCAGTCTATTTAAACCATATATTATTATACCATATATATATATATATGATTTATGAATATGACTGTAATCATATATAATGATGTATAATTATATTATATAAAAATAATATAATGAATATAATTGTGAGTGTGTTTTTTGAATGAGACTGCCGCAGAGGTCCAGCTCCTGAACCAGCCTAATTAATGGGTGAGGGCAGTTCTCGTGGGTTCCCCCATTTACTGAACCCCACTGACTGCCAGTGTGCAGAGTGGGGGTCATGGCCAGGCTGGCGGACTGGGGCAATGCCGGGCTGGGGGAAGGCTAAGGCATCTTCCACTGACAGGAAAATGCCTAACCCTACCTTGCTCCCCTTCCAGAGCTGCCCACGGTTGGAGCTGGAGCCACTTTGGGACCGGCTGCGGGCTCCATTCGTGTGGCCCCACAGCGCATCCATCACACCGCCCGCACGCTCGCTGCAACACCGGCCTACTGACAGGCGACCGACCACTCACAGCACCCACCGTCGTCCGACCACTCGCCGTAGCAATGTTACAAAATTTTGAGATTTTAAAAATCAAGTCTGCAATTTATCCCATCAGATAAAGCATAAAAAGAAGTTTAATTTGACACATAATTCACTTTCATATCTTCAGTATTAAAAAGGTTATGGCCATTTTCATACTCGGAAATTAGCATCTTGTTCCCTATTGCTTTTCCATTGACTTAACACAAAAGCTGTGATCAAGGACAGTCAAAACCCCATAACTTTCTTAAAAATTAAGAAAACTGAAATACATTTTCAGTTATTATAGATTGAAGCATTCTGAAACAAATATGAAACAATCTTACTTGGATGACCTGAAATTAAAGCATATAATTAGTTAGTTACCCAATTGTAGCTAATTACATAATTCAATTACTAGATCTAAACATCTATCCATTTCTTAAGAAAAGATCAACATTTTTAAATAGCCTAAGTGTCCAAATAACATACACACAAGAATTCACAATATAACATGATTTTTAAATCTCATTGTCATGGATTTATAGGCCAAATGGAAGGAATTTAGTGATTAATACCTGCAAATTAATGGCCATTTAAATCATCTTGCGAGTGGGTTTTTCTGGAACGTGATCATTTGGATTGTTGCGGTTGCAGTGAATTTAAACCCCATGTCGGCATGAAAAATACTGCCGGTTCGGATGGGCCCCCAAGTCACCTTCTCGCAACTTAAAATTTTGATTAAAGGGATCTTACGAAGCACTTTTTAATGCAAACATAAACAGCGTACCTTGCCTTGTCCCCTACGTGAGATCCGTCCCGTTGTCGGCATTCGCGGCTTTAGAAGATGATTTTTAATTTACTATAGTAATTAAATGATCCAACTTAGTTTAAAAATAACTGCAGAGAACGAATGTCGCAGCGATTTTTTGTCAGCAAACAGGCTGAACAACATCGATTTCAACAGCCTGGAGGAAACGGCATTTTAAACCCGCCCCCCTCGCAAAGGCGCCAAAGTCACGCACACGGGCAGTGACAGAACTGCAGCGCAGCTGAAGGTAAGTTTTGCAACATACCTACTTGCAGCACCCACCGGCGATCTGGCCACTCTCACCACCCACTGGTGGACTGACCACACTTACCACCCACCGACAGCCCGGCCACTCTCACCACCCACCAGCAGAGCTACCACTCTCACCATCCACCAGCGGCCCAGCCACTCTCACCACCCACCGGCAGAGCTACCACTCTCACCATCCACCAGCGGCCCGGCCACTCTCACCACCCACTGGTGGACTGACCACACTCACCACCCACCGACAGCCCGGCCTGGCTGACCACTCTCATGACCCACCGGCGATCTGGCCACTCTCACCACCCACCGGCGGCCCGACAGCCCGTCCAATCCTCCACAGCATCCATCGGCCTACCGACAAGCCCGACCGACAGGCTGACCGACCGACCGACCAGCCGACTGACCGACTGACCCTAACCCTAATCCTCCCTAGCTCTACATTTGTTATTTATCATTTTAATTTAAGTTCACATTATAACTTTATAAAAATAAATCAATTGAAAAACAAAATTATCAACAAGGTTAGCATTACCTTTATTCTTTGGAAACCTTGTTATTGTTTTGATGGAATGCAGAGGCAGCCATGATCCCAGGGTCTTTGCTGCCTAGCGACCATAAAACAAAGTGCGAGATTGGTCAATTTGCGTCCGACCTCAATGTCAAACGTGCATTGATTGGACAATTACTACTCGGAAAATTGGAAGTTTTTCTCATATTTAAAAAAAATGTTCAGATTCTGGTGTTGATGAGTTTCAGGTATGATTTATATAATATTTTTACACAATATGTAAAAAAATCAGGTGGTTCTACGAGTTGGGTCACGAACTTGAACTAAAACGCTCTTCAGCCCACAGACTAAATCATGAGAAGGTCTTACATTTCACCAAGACCTGCTATGTCCTTGCCTATGTCACAGGAGATATGCATGGCGGTTTTTTTACAGGGAAGGTGTCTGGAATGTGTTGCTGGAGCTGGTGGTGGGGGCAGACTACTGCTGCTTGTACCTGCTATCTAGGGTGGCTCAAAGTGCTTGGTACTGTCATGGATGCCTTTCCACCACTTTATGAGTCTTGGCTAAATATTGCTATGAGGCATTTTTATGAGGAGGTTTGGAAGATCTCTTTGAAGTGTTTTCTAAACTGGAATTCTCTTGTGGTGGAACTCGGAGAAGAATGCCTGCCTTGGGAGTCTGGTGTCATTTATGTGGATGATGTTATCCACTCACTCAAAGCCTTAATGTTGGTGATTTTGGTCTGGACATTTTTTACCACCTACTAGTGGATTTAACAGCAGTAGCATTGGTGATATTTATCCAATTCCTTGAGGTGACTACAGCCATGGAAGCATCGACGAGCAGGAATCATTGCTATCCAGAAAAAAAGAACTTGGACCATGAAATCACAAAGTCTGTCTTCAAACACTTCCCATGCACCATAGATGCACCATAGAAAGACGATGCATCACAGTTTGGTTTAGGAGTAGCTCTGCTCAAGGCCACAAGAAATTGTAGAAAGTTGTGGATGTAACCAAGTCCATCACACAGACCACACTTCCCACCATTGATCCCATCTACAGATAATGATGCCTCTCAGAAGCAGCCAACAGATTTGTCTCCCTTCTTCAACCTGCTACATCGGCATCGGCAGAAGGTACACAAGCTTGAAAGTGCGCACCACCAGATTCAGGAATAAACTCTTCCCTTCCTTTAGCAGGCTTGTGAATGGTCCTTCCATAAGCTAGGGTACTGTCCATTTCACATCTATTGCATTGAGGACATTAGGCTTTGTCTAAGGGGTTGACTCACTACAATGCGCTAGAATGCTGAGAACTGTATTCTGCATTCTGTATCTTCCCCTTTGCTTTATCTACTGAACTTGAGTTTGAACTGATTATATCAATGTATGGTATATCTGATCTTGGATAGCATGCAAAACAAAGTTGATCATTGTACATCGGTACATGTGATAATAATGAACCTAAACCTAAATCTTCAGTCAGCCAATAGATTTTCTAGTGCACTGAAATATTGGTGAGCGAGTCTGAACTATTGCATCTATGTCTGGTTAAGCGCCTTGAGTATTCTAGAAAGGTGCTATATAAATCCCATCCATTATTATTATTATCTGATCTGTTTGGATAGCACGCAAATCAAAGCTTTTCACCATATCTCAGTACGTGTGTCAATTAAAAACCTAAACGTAAATTTTCAGTTGGCCAGTAATTTTTCTAGTACACTAAAAGTGTTGTTGAGTGTCTTTGCTGAGTGATAGGTTCTGAGGAAGGGACATAAGAATACAAGAAAATAGGAGCACAAATAGGCCCTCAGGCTCTTCAAGCCTAGCCCAACATTTAACATGATCTTGCCTGACCTATGCTGGCCTCCGCTCTTCTTCTGTACCACTTTTCCTTACCGCTCTATTCCTCAATCTAGCAAATATTTATTCACTCCACTTTAAATACCTTTAATTCCATCCTCCTCCGCCCATCAGGGCAGAGAATTCCAGAGATTCACCACTATTGTGAGAAGAAATTTCTATGCATCTCCACATTAAATGATGACCTTTTTTCCCCTTGTTTGAAACTCTCCTTCTAAAGAAGGAGATTTATTTTAACCAGAGTGTTGCCATGGATTTTTATTGGAGTCATAGTCATACAGCGTGGAAACAGGCCCTCCGCTCAACCTGCCCACACTGGCCAACATGTCCCAGCTAATCGCATCATGTCCCTCCAAAACAGCTATATCCATGTCCCAGCTAATCGCCCATATCCCTCCAAACCTGATATATCCATGTTGCATATTGTTGGGGTCAGTGTTGTGCAGCCAAGGCAGATTGGAGAAGGACCTTTACCTTTCAGTCAAAGGTAAATGCTTGTGGACAAGGGTAGTCATTTCCACCTCTCCACTGCAAGTTGTCCATGTCTGGACCAATAAGATTTGTTGGTTTTGGTGGAGTTTTACAAAGCATCAGTGAGGGGTTTATTGGAGAATTGTCGGTGCTTGATAATACTTTCAATGACACCTTCTGTCACGATTAAACAATGAATATGCCAAGTGACAATCCACATCCTCTTAGGTTTTGTGTGAAATCTGGCGAATGTCCACGTTAAATGTAGAAATTAGCTGGTCTCCTTGGGATATCCAGATTTTTTCTTTAACCAGATTTAATCTAAATTATATAATCTGGGTAATTATTATAACCCATAGAATATGTCAGAGAGTAATCTCCCCTTGTTGCCTGTTTGTTTTACTTTACTGACACCAGATATGTAATGATTTCCATAAAGAGGGTAAAATGGGATTTGTGGAGGCAGACCCTGTCAAAGTTATCTCTTTGTGTAGTTATCATTGACACTGTGGTGGCTGTTCCAGTGACAGTGAGCTCTCACCTCTCTGCTGCCAAGCCAAAGGACTCTGCATCGGTTGCCATCTGTTAGGTGATGATGTTGTGTCTTCTTATCCTGGCACCATGAGGGATTCTGTAGACATCATGCTGCAATAATACTATGTGGTGTTCCTGCCATGGTGGAATTGCAGTCAATGTGCATAATGTCTGAGAGGTTATGTGAGTATCGTAGTGATGTTAAGTGTGTGAGGACCACAGGAGACAATTGTATGTTAACCGTGTGAGGGAGGTTATAGCTTAGTGAGTAATGGAGAAGCATAGAATGGAGCAGTGTTTGAGCCCAACTCTTTGGAGATGGGAATTGTTACGTTGACTGTGTATGCAAGTTCATTAACCTTGTTCTGTATCTAACACTGCATCCTAACACTCCTGGAGTTGACCTCAGTGGTCACCTCCCATATTGCTTCAATACTGCTGATATTAAAATGAAATGTCCAAATATTTCAAAGCACTCTTTTTTACAAAATGTTGTCCTACAATGTATCAGTTCCATGGAAAAGGAGAAGGAATCGACAATGAACAAATTATATCATATTCAGAACAGAAACATTGTTGGAACTGTGTCAGAAGGTTTACACCAAAGATGGACACAAAACGCTGGAGTAACTCAGCGAGACAGGCAGCATCTCTTGATAGAAGGGATAGGTGACATTTCGGGTCAAGACCCTCTTCAGACTGAGAGTCAGGGGAGAGGTAGACATAGCGATATGGAAGGGTAAGGTCAAGGAAAATGTAGAATGGACCATTGTTAGCTGAGGCGAAGGTGACAACGAAGCATACAATCAGTAAAATTTAATCAAGAGGGCAGTAAAACTAGTCGGAGAACTAGGATGAGGGAGGGATTCCCCCATCCTAGTCTCTCTCTCTCCATTCTTTCCCATCCTAGTTCTCATTAAATTTTACTGATTGTACACCTTATTGTCACCTTCGTCTCAGCTAACAAAGATCCATTCTATATTTTCCTTGATCACTTTTGATCTCTCGTTTTCACACCTTCCCCTTCCATATCTCTATGTCTCCCTCTCCACTGACTCTCAGTCTGAAGATGGGTCTCGAACTGAAACATCACCCATTCTTTCTATCCAAAGATGCTGCCTGGCCTGCTGAGTTACTCCAGCATTTTGTGTGTATTTATACTGTTGGAACTATTGTGTGACTTGATGACAACATGGTAGAATGCACCTCTGTTAAAATTCCCAATTTCTGTGCCAGGGAAAGGTCACTGATATTCATTCACCACACTCACCCCCTTCCTAATTTATTTGTGGTTAATATTGATACAGTGGGATGGTAGATAATCTATGGGATTGAAGATTAAAGGTAAACAAAGAAAGATCACAAGGAACACAAGGTAGTGGTGTGGGTATGTACCAAAGGAAAGATGAGTGCTGAACAGAAGAAATTAAATTATCAATCACAAATTCTTTAAAAATAGTGTCATCCATGAAGCTGATTGAGGGGTCACATCAAGAAAACTGACATAAAAGGGACAGACAAATTTTCCATTCAAAAATCACTGAGAGAACTGCAAGACTAGTAGATCCCTTGCCATCTTGAAACTTACTGTAACTTTCTTGGTTGCAACTGTGTTAAGAACGTCTGATCAGATTTCTGCATTCCAGGCCCATAATAACTGGTTACTCAGAATAAAGAGCTCATATTTTTAGGTTAAACCAAAGCGTGGTGTTTCAAGCCACGTTTCCATGTGGCCACCCAGTCTGTTTCTTATTAAGTTGAAAATACTTGTGCGATCTGGATTTAATTAAGTGAAGAGGAGGGAGAGGATTGGCTGTACATACATGCAAGAAGTTAGCAACTTCTTATTTTTTTTAATGTTTAAAACATTGGTGTTATAGAACTTATTCATATGATGTGTTTTACATACACTTAGCTCAAAAATGTGTAGCATTTAATGTTAATTTTGTAATGTATCACAAGGACAGTAAGTTTGAAGATTTCACAGCAAAAGATCTGATTAGTTTGGAACATAAAAATGATCTAAATATGAAACCATTTAAAGGAAAACAACTGGTCGACAGATTCAGATTCTCCTTTGCAACATCGATGCGATAAAGATAGATTTAAAATAGAACTCTGCTTTCCCAATTTTCTATTTGATTTAACCCTTCATTTTGTATATCTTCTCAGTTTTGTGCTTTGTGCTCTGGGTGTCGGATGTGAAATTCCCTTGCTTGTATTATCCCACTAACTTGGCATTTAGCCATCCATTCGACTCTAGGTTTGGCAGATCCACCCTTTTTCTTTGTGGGAACATGTTAACCTAAGTGCCTCGAACTTCATTCAAGTTTAGTTTAGTTTAGTTAAGCATGGAAACAGCATGGAGATGCCACATGGAGACCAAGTCCAGGCCAACCATCAATCACTCGTTCACACTAGTTCTATCTTATCCCACTTTCTCAATCATTCCCTACATATCAGGGGCAAATTTTACAGAGGTTAATTAACCTACAAACCTACATGTCTTTGGGGCGTGGACACAGTGAGAACGTGAGTACAAACTGCAAACTCCACACAGACAGCACCTGAGGTCTGGATTGAACCCAGGTCTCTAGCACTGAGAGGCAGCAGCTCTGCCAGCTATGCCACTGTGACGTCTTATTCTCAATCTTGTAACATTTTCCTTCTCCCAGTTTAGAGCCTTTAAATAATGTAAATGCTATTTATTGTAAGATCGTTATGCACCAAGGCAATGTTTACTTATTTGAAGATTATTTAGCGAACTAAACCAATCTTGTCTCAGAGGCAAGAGTTTCATCACTGAGTTGGGAAAGTGAAGGGTATCCCACTCCAGTAACATGTACAATATACATAGTCTAGTACTATGAGTATGTTGCATTGCTGGTGATGCTATCCTTCCACACATACCAGCCTTTAAAAAAAATTAAGTTCATTTGATTACTAAAATTGAACTTCCCAAGGTAGGATGTTGGGAATCACATTCAGACTTCAGAATCAATACTCTTGAACATTGACTGCTCATCCAGTCACAACCATTATGCTAATAAAACCAATTCATAACATAGAACATAGAACAGGGAGAAGGCAGGAACGGGGTACTGATTGTGGATGATCAGCCATGATCACATTGAAGGGCCAGCTTGAAGGGCCAAATGGCCTACTCCTGCACCTATTGTCTATTGTCTATTGTCAACCATTTCTACTTTAGCACCATTGATGCTGATCGGGGCATGTACTCCACCAAATTTCCTTCATTTTGCTGACATTGTGGAAGAGACTTTTGTCCAGACACCATGTTGCTAAGTTCTCTATCTCCTTGCTATACTCTGCCTTGTCATTGTTTGTTATTAGGCCCACCACCTAAATGTTGTCACCTGTCCTCACTGAATGTGGTCTGTGGCTCAGAAAGTCGAGGGTACTGTGGCAGAGGGGGGTGCTGACTCCTAGGCTCAGGCCTTTGGAGATGAGCTTGGATGGGATTATGATGTAGAGATTGAAGTAGGTCCGAAAGTAAGCATGCAGGTACAGCAGGCAGTGAAGAGAGCAAATGGCATGTTGGCCTTCATAGCGAGAGGATTTGAGTATAGGAGGTCCTACTGCAGTTGTAAAGGGCCCTGGTGAGACCACACCTGGAGCATTTTGCGCAGTTTTGGTCTCCTAATTTGAGGAAGGCCATTCTTGCTATTGAGGGAATGCAGCGTAGATTCACCAGGTTAATTACCGGGATGGCAGGACAGACATATGATGAAAGAATGGATCGACTAGGCTTATATTCACAGGTATTTAGGATGATAAGGGATCTTAGATGGATGGTGCCGTGAGATGGCAGCCTCGCCAACAGCTGTTCATCCTTTCGACTTTTTTCCTGTTTTTAGTATGTCTTAAAGTGTGTTTTAGTGTGGGGGGGTGGTAGCGGGGAATGGGGGAAACTGTTTTTCAGTTGCTTGCCTCGACGGAATGTGACCTTTCTTCATGTTAATTTTTGCCCTCCCTCGCGGCCTAACAGCTTGGATTGGTGTGGCCTCTCCCAAAGTCGGGCCCAGAGCTTCAGCAGCAGGCGCATCGCAGACTTTCCATCACGGAGCCGGGCGATCCCTTGCTGGGGATTGCCAGAAGAAAAAGTGCTCCCATCGCTGGCCCGCGGACTATAACATTCTGAAGCCGCGGTCTGCGGAGCTTCTAGGCACGGGCGCGGCGTGGACTTTCCATCGCGGAGTCTGGGATCCCTCGCCGGGATCGCTGAGAGAAGCTCTGATCGCCGGCCTACGGCCTATAACATCGTGAAGCCCTGGCTTCCGGTAGGAAGCGGCCGATTTGGGACTTCCAAGCTGCGGAGTGTCCATCCGTCCCAACGTCGGAGTTTCGAGCATCCTGACGAGAGGGCCTGTCCATCGGGCTGTCCGTAGCGGCGACTGCAGAGGGTTCATGGCCTCGACCACGGATGAACAAAGGAGGAGGACTGACTGAACGTTATTGCCTTCCACCACAGTGAAGAATGTTGATTCTACTGTGGTGGATGTTCATGTTGTATTCTATTGTGTATTGTGCTCTTTTTGATTGTATGGCTGCATGGTAAATCAAATTCCACTTTACCTTAGCTGGTGCATGTGGCAATAAATGCGAACTTGAACTTGAACTTATAGAAACATATAAAATTCATAAGGGATTGGACAGGCTAGATTCAGGAAAAATGTTCCCGATGTTGGCGGAGTCCAGAACCAGGGGGTCACAGTTTCAGAATAAGTGGTAGGCCATTTAGGACTGAGATGAGGAAGAACTTTTTCACCCAGAGAGTTGTGAATCTGTGGAATTCTCTGCCAAGGAAGGTGGTGGAGGCCAATTCACTGGATGTTTTCAAGAAGGAGTTAGTTTTAGCTCTTAGTGCTAGCGGAATGAAGGGATATGGGAAAAAAGCAGGAACAGGATACTGATTTTAGATGATAAGCCATGATCATATTGAATGGTGGTACTGACTCAAAGGGCCGAATGGCCTACTCCTGCACCTATTATCTATGTTTCTATGACGTTGGTGTATTGTTCTCTAAGTGTTTCAGAGATGAGCTTAGGGGGAGGAAGATGGCGTCTCTGTTGTGATGGTAGACAAAATTCAATGGTTCAAGGCTGACTGGGAGTCAGGTGTTAATGTGAAGCACTTCATGATTATGGATGGTAGTCATGTAAGCTGTATTAATGTACGCTACCTTACCCTTCTTCTGCAACAGGATGATAGTGGTCTTCTGATGCAGGAGCTGACCTCAGAATGGAGCAGTGAGATGTTAAAGATGTCCAGGAATAGCTCTGCCAGCTAGTCCGTGCGGGACCTGAGGAAAGAGCTGGAGACTCCATCCAGGCCAGTTGCTCTCTGCGGATGCACTCTCAGATCTTACAACAGTGAGTAGTCCACTTTTGGCAATGTTGCATACATTCAGCTGGTCCTGCATAGCTTCCATTGGTTATATGCTATTCATTTATTTGAGGGAGTGCTGTGTGCCAGTGTAATGTGATGCGCCTGTCTTGATTGAATGGCTGGAAATGTTCACAGTGTGTAGGATGAGGCTTACAGGCAACATGAACCTGTGAGTCACAACTGGTAAAAGTTGTGTGTGGATGAATGATGGGGTGCGGTGCATTCGGAAGCTGTGGGGATATGACTTTTGAGGATGCTTACTTTGACTTGTGCAACATCAAATTTCATACGGCACTACATCTTGGTCCACAAAGCCTGAAGTTTAGTACTGACCATCACATCGCAGGTTTCTGTTCCTGCTGCTAAAATAATTTTAATAGGCTTGCTGTGCAGAGTGTACATTGCTCTTCCTCTCCACCTCATCCACCAAAAACTCCTGTGCTGTTACTGAATATTTTGGTGATCACTCTCTGTCACAAGTTGTACCATTAAGGGCCTGTCCCACGAGCATGCGATTGCATGCGGCAAGCGCGACCTAACGTGGTCGCTTGAGCCATATGGCCTCGCGGGGCCAGTCCCACTGGAGTTGTGCGGAGCTGGTCCCGACATCGAGCAGGGCTCCGAAAAACTGACACTGTCCAAAAATTCCGCGCAGCAACGGCCTGCCGGCCCGCAGCCACATTGAGGCCGTACGCACCGCCTTGACGGGCGTACGCAGCGTCTCGATGCCGTACGCAGCGTCTTGACGCCGTACATCACGCGCGAACTTCCCGCGGACTTCGCTCGAACTTCACGTCAACTCGTACGGGATCACTCGACCTCCGCGCGGCCCCCGCTTCCGGTTTGGTCGCGCTCGCCGCATGCAGTCCCATGGTCATGGGACAGGCCCTGTACGGGGATCACTCGACCTCCGCAAGGCCCCCGCGCGGCACCTGCTTCCGGTTTGGTCGCGCTTACCGCATGCGGTCGCATGCTCGTGGGACAGGCCCTTTACATTGAGAACACCTTCCAGCAGCATCACTATTCATCTCCTGACAAGACCCTCCTGCTTACTACTCACAACATTGAAAGAAAGGCTTGCAAACATAAGGAATTAATGGCCTATTCCAGATATTCTAAAGTGCTTTTCAGTAAATGATATTAGAAGTTGTGACTTAAAAAATATAGCAGCGATTCTTTACACAACATGCTGCCACAAACTACAAATTGATAATGGGGCAGCCAAAATACTTTGCTGATGTTGAGTAAAGAAATAGTAAAAGCCAGGATATGGGTCTCAAACTAAAACAGTACTGTGGCAACAAGGAAAACTGCAGAAGCTGGTTTATAATAAAAAGTCTCAAAGTGCTGGAGTAACTCAAGTGAGTCAGTTATCATCTCTGGAGAATATGGATCGTTGAAATTTTGGGTTGGGACACTTCTTCTAAATGTCACATATCCATGTTATCCAGAGATGCTGCCTGGCCCGCTGAGTTAATCCAGCACTGTTTTTTTCCAAAACAGTACTGCCTGATCTGAGAAAATACAAACACTGAGCATGTTTTAGTCATTTCAAAAATGATGGAAATTGCTCCTGTTTTCTCTCTCAACATGATACTTAAATTCAAAAGTTGTAATGGCATGACTAATTTGCCAGCAGCTGAGCCATATCTGAGGCATTGAGCAGGTAGTATTGGCTACATTAGCATTTATGAAATCTAAGTCATTGGATATTTTTAATTTGGAGATTTAAAACTAAAGAGGGACTTCAGGGATAGGCGTTTTCACTCAAAGGGCAAACCATATCTGGAATGAGTTGACAGAGGAAGCTATGGAAGAGGATAAAATTAAAACTCAAAAGACATTTGGACAGATATATAGATAAGAATGGTTTAGAGGGCTATGGTTAAAATGCAGGCAAAGGGTATTGGCTCAGTACTCAACCTGGTTGGCATTGACATGGTGGGCCAAAGGGCCTATTTCTGTGCTGTTTCTATGACTATGATACCATGATTCCACCCAATTAGGTCCCATGGTCCTGGATGCTGCCTCTATTAGTACATTATTTCACCATACATTAAACTCAATTGGGCCATGAATGTCTGTCACCAATTTATCATTCCATTTTTTATTTCTGTCATATAGCTTCTAACTGAGTTATATTTGTTTGTGACTGTCAAATAAATTCATGTGTTTGTAGAAACATTCATGTATTTCCCTATGCTGAAATATAATGGTGAGCTCAATGACGAGCTCAATGCGTTTTATGCATGCTTTGATAGGAAGAACAATGATGTGCCTTCCCGAGCCCCCATTCGCCGGGATGGTATTTCAGTCACAGTCACAGAAGCCGCTGTCAGAAGATCCTTCAGGGGGGTGAACCCTCAGAAAGTGCCTGGACCTGATGGTATACCCGGTCGTGTTCTAAAAACCTGTGCAGCCCAACTGACTGGAGTTTTTACGGACATTTTCAACCTCTCACTTCTGAGGTCTGAGGTTCCCATCTGCTTTAAAAGGGCATCAATAATGCCCAAGAAGAGCAAGGTGACGTGCCTCAATGACTATCGACCAGTGGCACAAACGTCTGTGGTGATGAAGTGCTTTGAGAGGTTGATTATGGTGCAAATCAACTCCTACCTCAACAAGAACCTGGACCCACAGCAGTTCGTTACCGCCACAACAGATCAACGGTGGATGCGACCTCACTGGCTCTCCACTCCGCTCTGGACCACTTGGACAACAAAAACTCATAGGTCAGGCTGTTATTCATTGACTACAGCTTGGCGTTTAATACGATCATCCCCTCCAAGCTGGTTACCAAGCTCTCAGATCTGGGTCTCCGCGAATCGCTCTGCAATTGGATCCTCAATTTCCTCATCCACAGACCACAGTCTGTCTGTATTGGTAGAAATGTGTCATCCTTGATAACAATCAGCATTGGAGCACCTCAAGGCTGCGTGCTCAGCCCCCTGCTGTACTCACTCTATACACATGTCTGCGTAGTCAGACATAGTGCGAACTCCATCATCAAGTTCTCCGATGACACCACTGTTATGGGACGAATCACTGATGGTGACGAGTTAGAGTATAGAAGTGTGATCGACCGATTGACCAAATGGTGCCAGCACAATAACTTGGCTCTCAACACCAGCAAAACCAAGGAACTGATTGTGGACTTTGGAAGGGGTAGGATAGGGACCCACAATCCCTTTTATATCATATTATGCTTACTGGTGGTGGAAAGGGTCAAGAACTTCAAATTCCTGGGCGTGCATATTTCCAAAGATCTTTCCTGGTCCCAGCACCCTGATGCAATTATAAAGAAAGCACATCAGCGCTTCTACCTCCTGAGAAGATTACGGAGAGTCATTGAACATTGCCCAGTCTACAGACTCCAAACAGTCCTGGAGTTGTTCTTCTGCCCCCCCCCCGAGCGCACTTCTGGGGGTGCGCTCTTTAATGTGTCAGCCTCTATAACAATCAGCACGGGAGCACCTCAAGACTGCGTGCTCAGCCCCCTGCTGTACTCACTCTATACCCATGACTGCGTAGCCAACCACAGTGCGAACTCCATCATCAAGTTCGCTGACGACACCACCGTTGTGGAGTGTTTCACTGATGGGGATGAGTCAGAATACAGAAGAGAGATCGAGCAACTGTCCATATGGTGCCAGCGCAATAACCTGGCCATCAACACCAGCAAAACCAAGGAACTGATTGTGGACTTTGGAAGGAGTAGGAGGGGGACCCACAGCCCCATTTATATCAACGGGTCGATGGTTGAAAGGGTCAAGAACTTCAAATTCCTGGGCGTGCACATCTCTGAAGATCTTTCCTGGTCCGAGAACACTAACGCAATTATCAAAAAAGCTCATCAGCGCCTCTACTTCCTGAGAAGATTACGGAGAGTCGGATTGTCAAGGAAGCCTCTCTCTAACTTCTACAGGTGCACAGTCGAGAGCATGCTGACCGGTTGCATCGTGGCTTGGTTCGGCAATTTGAGTGCCCTGGAGAGGAAAAGACTACAAAAAGTAGTAAACACTGCCCAGTCCATCATCGGCTCTGACCTTCCTTCCATCGAGGGGATTTATCGCAGTCGCTGCCTCAAAAAGGCTGACAGTATCATCAAAGACCCACACCATCCTGGCCACACACTCATCTCCCTGCTACCTTCAGGTAGAAGGTACAGGAGCCTGAAGTCTGCAACAACCAGGTTCAGGAATAGCTACTTCCCCTCAGCCATCAGGCTATTAAACCTGGCTCGGACAAAACTCTAATTATTAACAACCACTTTCTGTTATTTGCACTTTACCAGTTTATTTATTCATGTGTGTATATATTTATATCATGGTATATGGACACATTTATCTGTTTTGTAGTAAATGCCTACTATTTTCTGTGTGCTTAAGCAAAGCAAGAATTTCATTGTCCTATACAGGGACACATGACAATAAACTCACTTGAACTTGAACTTGAGAGTCGATATGTCAAAGAGGACTCTCTCGAACTTCTACAGTTGCACAGTAGAGAGCATGCCTATTGGTTGCATTGTGGCTTGGTTCGGCAACTTGAGCGTCCAGGAGCGGAAAAAAATGAAGAATGTTGTGACCACTGCCCAGTCCATCATCGGCTCTGACCTCCCCACCATCGAAGGGATCTATCGCAATCACTGCCTCAAACAGGCTGCCAGCATCATCAAGGACCCACACTATCCTGGACACGCACTCATCTCTCCGCTACCATCGGGTAAAAGGTACAGGAGCCTGAAAACTGGTACATCCAGGTTCAGGAACAGCTTCTTCCCTACAGCCATCATGCTATTAAACTCGCCATCAAACAAACTCTGAACTATAACAGCCTATTGCACCATATCTGTTTATTTATGTGTATATATATGGTCTATGCTATATAGACACACTGAACTGTTCTGTATTTATGCTTACTATATTCTGTTGTGCTGCAGCCAGCAAGAATTTTATTGTCCTATCTGGAACACATGACAATAAACTCTCTTGACTTGACTTAACTTGGCTTGACTAATGGACAATGTCTGAGGCTAAAAAGAGTGCCATTTAAATGGAAGCTTTTTTATTTCATATAACAGAATAAATGTGCAAGGAAGAAGCGCAAATTTTGAAAAGATTCTTAGCTCCAAATATGGAAAATCACCTGAGATTGCAACTAATGTGGCTTAATACAATGTGGCTTAAATTAGTAAGCTGTTATTAGTTGGAAGTCACGAAGGTCAGGATCCCAGCACCCATAGAGATCAGAAGCAATAAGCGACTTGCACAGGCAGCTCCTCCTGATTACTCAACCATTTCTGGAGCTACAGTATTTATAGGTCTTCTTCTTGCGTATGGCGTGCACAGCCTAAAGTTGTAAGACAGCTTGTTCTGTTTGATCTTCTGTTTGTGCACGCCAGGTTGATTGCATTCGTCGAAACAGGGTGGACCATGTGAAGGTGACCTATACATACTCCCACCCCAGTATGTATAGGTCAAACTGAATGAGGATGACAGGTTTCCTTTGTTAGAGAATATTTGGTGGAAAATTCCACAGCTTAATTTTCATATTTACTGATAAATATTTTCTGGATTCATTTTGCAGAATTCAAATTCCCATGCCACCTCAGTCAGAGGTAAAGCCATGTTTGCTGGTTAATTGCTCCTGACTATGCACTAGCATATTCAAAATCTGATCCAGATAGAACAAGACCGAGGATGCACGCTCTTAGTCATTATCAGCCAATGTATATTTAAAATGTAACATGTCTGAAGGAGGGTACTGATCCAAAACTTCACCTATCCACATTATCCAGGGAAGCTGCCTGACTCGCTGAGTAACTCCAGCATTTTGTGCCTTTCCTTATGTTCGTGATATTCCTTCTTTATGTTACTTTTATTTTGTCACTTTGGATGGTTCTTCCATGTGAATCGACTTTCCCCAAGCAACACCCGTCCTGCAAGCTGACCTCATTCGAGCTGTTTTAAACCAGCAACATTGAAGAACATTGGGTGGATACCATTGCTATTTTAATTGATTATTGAAGTTTTGTATAAAATGGTAAACATTTGAATTGTCTTATTCAAGCTCCATCTTGGTGCAGGGCGTTTCCACATCTGTTGTGGATGGACATGGAGGCAATTCTGAAACATGCATTTTGTGGTCTCCCATAATGAAGCAGAAATCTTTGTATCTTCCAACTAACGTTAGACTATGGGCAGGGTGCAGTGAACTGAAATTTTGTCTTTCAGTGCTGCCGTACTTCTCATGCTATGGTTTGAATTGTAATTTGATTGAATCGGCTGAACTGAATTGTTTGAAGCACGTATTGATGAAGCTTGTTTCATTAATTCCTTAAGCACTTTCCATCTGAACCATAAATCAGTAATGGTGAAGACTGTGGAACCAGAGTGAGAAGATTAAAATCTTCAACCATAGGAACCCAGTTGATCGTTTAGAAAACAGATTGCCTCAGAATTGAGATTTCCATTAAGATCAACTTCTGACCCATAAATTCTCCTTTAGTTTAGTTCAGAGTTACAGCGTGGAAACAGGCCCTTCGGCCCACCGAGTCTGCTCTGATCAGTTATCTCTGCAGATTAATACTATCCTACACACACTAGGGACAACTTACAGTTAGACCAAGCTAATTAACCTACAAACCTGTACGTCTTTGGAGTGTGGGAGGAAACTGGAGATCCTGGAGAAAATCCACACAGGTTACGGGGAGAACCTACAAACTCCATACTGCCAAGCACCCATAATCAGGATCAAACCCGAGTCCTGGCACTGAAACTCTGCCACTGTGCTACCATGTCACCACCATGGTGGGGTCCTGTCATGCCCCAAACTCCCATTTGTGCATTTTGCACCATGTATAAAACCTCTTTAATGCTTTCTGTGCTATAGCAGTACCGAATGTTCCTGGATAGAAGTGTGTCATTGCCTATCACATCTGCACTGGCTGTATGTAAGAGAGATCCCACTCCATCCCTCATCTCACAGTCCAGCAAACTATTTTGGTTTACGTACATACTCAACTGTTTTTTTTAATTCTACAGTTCCACCACTTCCCTGGCAGTGCAGTGCTGACCACACTCTATGCAAAGCATGTTTCCCATGTCATGTTTATTTGGCAGTCATCTTCATTCACTGTCATTTACTTCTTGACCCCTTCCCAAAGAGGAACAGTTTCTCTCTATCTACTCCATCTCTACCAATCAAGGTGCTCACAGCCTTCTCTGTGGTCACAATCACAATAATCACAATCATAATAATACTTTATTAGCCAAGTATGTTTTGCAACATATGAGGAATTTCATTTGCCAAGTCAGTCATACAAATAAAATAGACAAATAAAATGCAACAGAACACACAAAACATATTTTAACATAAACATCCACCACAGTGACTCCTCCACATTCCTCACTGTGATGGAAGGCGAAAAAAAGTTCAATCTCTACCCTTTACTCTCCCGTGGTCGGGAGCCCTCCGTTGACGGGATGATCTTGACTCCCGTAGCTGGCGGCGTTTTGGGTCCTCCGCATCGGGGCGATCAGCTCCTGCATCGGGGGATGTTAGCTCCCCCGTGCTGGGCGATTGGACCCCGTGTCGGGGCTGATCGAGCCTATGCTTTCGTTGGAGCTCCCGACTAGCCTCTCCCGACTGTAAGATCTTGATGGTAAGTCCGCATGCCGGGGTTGGAGCGATCCCAGGCAAGGGATTGGCTCTGATGTTAAGTCCGCACACTGCGGTGGGGCCCAAGGTCAGTCCAAGGAGGCCTCCAACTCCATCGATGGTAGGCCACAGGGCGACCGGAGATGCTACCCGGAAAACATCGCATCTCCGGCATGGTAAGAAACTGATTAAAAAAGTTTTATCTTTCTTTGGTCTATGCTTTGGATCAAAGTGCTGGAAATTGTCCGTAAAACATAGCCATGGACCGGATGGGGAGTTAGCAGCTCTAACCATGCCTATCCCTTTTTTGACTAATGCATTTGAATTTCAGCAGCATGCGTTTTCCAGAGATTCTGATGAAGAAAAGAAACCTCCAACATCAATACGTGAAGTTACTTTAAAGTACTACACAATGCTGATCCAACATAAAAATGACAATCAATTATTCTGAATTATTTTGTTGCCATTCTAAGCGAACGAGTTCCCATGAAATTAGCACGAAAGGTAAATTTACCAATTATAACTGATCATCATTAATCATTAATAATTGGGAAAAAATTGATACTTAAATTTTGGAAATTTTACAGCTATACCAACTGTTAAAATGTGGATTAGGAATATGATGGACATAGCACGCCTTGAAGAAATGAGACTCCGACTAATAGATAAATATGACCAATTCTTAAGGAGTTGGTCTCCTTTCATCGACTTTTTGGAATCATGTGATGCAGCGGTACCATAAGGATTGCTGATTTCAGTTAATGACATGGATAGATCTACATCTCCGAATATAGATTTGAAAAATTCTCTTTTAAGGGGCCTTCTCTTCTATTTCTACTTTCCACCTTTTCTTTTTTCTTTTATTTTTTTATTTTTATTTTTTTTTATATACACACTTCACATTTTTCTACTTTCTACCATCTATTTTTCCACTCTTTCCCCTTTCTATTGTTTTCTTTTTCTTGTCTTGCTTACTTCCTTCTCATAACATAAAACCAGAGGTTGTACATGGAATGGATTACGGTATGACATAGTTGGCACCTAAAATTAGGTGCCACTGTATTGTTTTGTACTTCTAATAAAATAAACAAAAAAATAAATAAATAAAAATAACTGATCATCAGCCTAGATTGAGTGGTCATTGTCACTGGGAATAAATACAAGTAAACGGTGTCAGTAGAACGTTTGGAATGCTATAAATGTTAATCTTCATCCATCAGTTATCAATAAAATGCTTTTGGTCCATTACAAAGTAAAATTACAGGTTAATGTTTTCAAGATGCACTTCCATAAATATATGCAATATCCTAATGAGTTTATAAATTATCTGAGCAAGTGTGAGGTGTTGGGATTTTTGAGTTATTTTATAGGATAGAATATAGAACATAGAACAGTGCAGCACAGGAACGGGTCCTTCTGCCCACGGATCTTGGACCCAAACATTGTTCTTTTACCTTAATAGATGCTGCCTGGCCAGTTGAATTCCATCAGTATTTTGTTTTTTTGCTCTAGCTAGGGTAAAAATGAGATAAATGACATGGGGAAATGTGAGGATATGCACATTGATAGGAACAGTACACATACAGTACTTAAGCAGAGAACGACTACAGATGGTTCTTGGTTTCTTCATACACAAAGTACAGATAGTTAGCATGCAGATACAACTAATTGGGAGGCAGATGGACTGTTGGCCTTTACTGCAAATGAGATTGTGACAATATCCATGTAATTTATGCATATGAGCTGTGCTCATTCTCGCACATGCTCAGTAAATCAGTCAGTGACCTTTGACTTGGAAATAAATCATTCCTGTTTTTGATTCCAACACGCGTGTGTGTGCAGCCTTCTTTCTCTGTATATTATGTGCTAGTTTACTTATTTTACAAGTAGACAGATATCAAAACCGAGATATATTGGGAAGTCTTGCTGCAATGCTATAGACATTGGTGAGACCACAAATGGAATAGGGTGTATAGTTTTGGTTTATTTAATTTAAAGAAGGATATATTTACATTCAGTTCACTTGAGGATGTTCTGTTTATAGCTCTAAGTGTGTCTAATTGTTTATGTTAACAGCAACACTGCATATCCCAAGGCTAAAGTTGACCTGAATAGCTTTAATACCTTGTTTAGTTCTATGTCCACACATCCTAACTAAGAATTGTGGAGAGCTTTTACTATCCATACCCAGTTACTGCAAATGCAGCTTTGTGGTCAAGTTAAAAAGGAATGCAAATATACAATTGAAAGAATTTCACATAATGTCCCAAACAGGAGAGACGTGGAAGCTTTGGAGATAGTTCAGAGGACGTTTCCAAGAATGCTGCCTGAATTGGAGGATTTCAGCTGCAGGGCGAGGTTAGATAGACTTGGATAGCTTTCTTTGGAATGTTAGAGGTTGAGGGATAGATGTATATAAAATGATGAGAGGCATAGATTTGGTAGACAGTCAGAATCTTTTCCCTCCCAGGGTGGAAATGTCCAAAACTAGAGGGCATATCTATAAGATGAGGGGGGGGGGGGGGGGGGGGGGGGTGGAGCCTAAACACCTTCTAGACCAAGGAGCTGATTATCGACTTCAGGAGGACACAAAATGGGGACCACGCCCCAATTTCTATCAACGGGGCCAGTGTGGAGAGAGTGTCCAGCTTTAGGTTTCTGGGCACACACATTTCGGAGGACCTCACATGGTCCACCAACACCGCTGCGCTGGTCAAGAAGGCACAGCAATGACTGTTCTTCCTAAGAACATTGAAAAAGACTGGTCTGCCCCAACAGCTGCTGACAATCTTCTACCGCTGCACCACAGAGAGCATACTAACATATGGCATCTCTGTGTGGTATCTCAGCTGCACGGAGGTGGAGAGGAGAGCTCTTCAGCGCATCGTCCACAGGGCGCAGAAGCTTATTGGGTCACAGCTACCAGCCTTGGAGGGCATCTACTACACACGGTGCCTCAGGAATGCTGTCAGCATCCATAAAGACTCCTCACACCCTTGTAATAGCCTGTTCCAACTCCTACCTTCCGGCAGACATTACAAGGCCTTTTACGCCCACACCTCCAGACTCCATCCCCAGAGCTATTGCTGCTGAGTGCCCCCCCCCCACCCCCATAAACTGTATTCATGCACATCAACCCGGCACAGACATATTTGCACTTTAAACTGTTTTACTGTTCTCTTTTTTTTATTTTATTTTTTTAATTTTATTTATTTTTTAATAAATCATGTTTCTCGGGGTATCTAAATGTTATTAGTTGTTTAAGTTATGACGATCGGATGGAAGCTGCATTCCAAATCTTGTTGCACCTATGTGCAATGACAATAAAATATATTATCTATCTGTATTACTAAAACTCTGTTCTTGACCGCATTTGTCGATCTGTGCTGCGATTTCCGAGAGAACGCCGCCACCTATGGCCGTCATTTTTGGCCACCTCGCTCAGAGCCCCCTCCGCCGCATGTGTGCTGCGGATTTTTCCAGTCGATGAAAAATGACAGAGATATTAATGATTTTACAAAATTCCCCATTCTCTCTGCTGCCCCCGCTGGCGGCAGGGGGGAGGGACTATAAAACCAGGAAGTGGTATGCCTCACTAACTCTTCAAGATGGAGGAAGGCAGAGGGTAATGTTTCTCTGAGCTGTGAATAACACTGAACACATGTCTACTCAAAGGTAAGTGCCCTTAGTGGTTCTAAAATGCTTGCAGAATGTGTCTATTGGTTCTAAAGCTTGCAAAAAATGTCTATTGGTTCTAAAGCTTTCAAAAAATGTCTATTGGTTCTAAAGCTTTCAAAAAATGTCTATTGGTTCTAAAGCATGCAAAAAAATGTCTATTTGTTCTAAAGCTTTCAAAAAATGTCTATTGGTTCTAAAGCTTGCAAAAAAAAAATGACTATTGGTTCTAAAGCTTGCAAAAAAATGTCTATTGGTTCTAAAATGCTTGCAAAAAAAGTCTATTGGTTCTAAAGCTTTAAAAAAAATGACTATTGGTTCTAAAGCTTGCAAAAAAAATGACGAAGTTGAAAGGCACTACTTACTGCAAATGGTGGCTTGGTTGCTTTGGCTTGAAGTTGAAAGGCACTACTTACTGCAAATGGTGGCTTGGGAGCTTTGGCTTAAAGTTGAAAGGCACTATTACTGCAAATGGTGGCTTGGTTGCTTTGGCTTGAAGTTGAAAGGCATTACTTACTGCAAATGGTGGCATGAAGTTGAAAGCACTACTTACTGCAAATGGTGGCTTGGGAGCTTTGGTTTGAAGTTGAAAGGCACTATTACTGCAAATGGTGGCTTGGTTGCTTTGGCTTGAAGTTGAAAGGCACTACTTACTGCAAATGATGGCTTGGGTGTGGCTTGAAGTTGAAAGACACCACTTACTGCAAATGATGGCGGGTGTGGCTTGGGTGTAGCTTCAAGTTGAAAGACACCACTTACTGTAAATGGTGGCATGAAGTTGAAAGGCACTACATACTGCAAATGGAGGCTTGGGAGCTTTGGCTTGAAGTTGAAAGGCACTACTTACTGCAAATGGTGGCTTGGGAGCTTTGGCTTGAAGTTGAAAGGCACTACTTACTGCAAATGGTGGCTTGGTTACTTTGGCTTGAAGTTGAAAAGCACTACTTACTGCAAATGGTGGCTTGGTTGCTTTAGCTTGAAGTTGAAAGGCACTACATACTGCAAATGGAGGCTTGGGAGCTTTGGCTTGAAGTTGAAAGGCACTACTTACTGCAAATGGTGGCTTGGGAGCTTTGGCTTGAAGTTGAAAGACACCACTTACTGCAAATGATGGCGTGGGTGGGGCTTGGGTGTGGCTTGAGGTTGAAAGACACCACTTACTGCAAATGGTGGCATGGGGTTGACAGGCACTACTTACTGCAAATGGTGGCTTGGGAGCTTTGGCTTGAAGTTGAAAAGCACTATTTACTGCTAATGGTGGCTTGGTTGCTTTGACTTGAAGTTGAAAGGCACCTCTTACTGCTAATGGTGGCGGGTGTGGCTTGGATGTGGTTTGAAGTTGAAAGCCACTACTTACTGCAAATGGTGGCGTGGGTGCTTTGGCTTGAAGTTAAAAGGCTTCATTGATTGTATATTAATTTCAGATAAAACGCTACCACTTGCCGCTGTGATTTTTGGCCATCTTACTCAGTCCCCCTCCGCTGAGCAGATGCAGAGAATTCTTCCCATCAATGAAAAATAAAAATGTTATTAGTTTTTTTTTAAATGTTGAGAATCTCTCTCCTGTCAATCACTCCATGAAAGCCACACCTTTTCCGGTGGGGGGTGGGGGGGAGGGGTTATAAAACCCAGAAATGTGGGTGTGGCTCAGTCTCTGCAAGATGGAGGAGGGAGAGGTCACGACTCGCTGTCTTTAGTGGCTTTGCACCCTACTTCAAATGGTATGAAACTGCACTTGAATTTGGTGGAGAGGTGGAATATTGCATTGGATGACCAGCCCTCCTGTGTGATGCTGGGACCCAATGGGTCCCACTTAGTCTAGTTATTATTATTATTATTAAATAACACTGTGCAGCCCAGGTTGCATGCAAATCAATGAATACAGTTTTTTTTTAAAAATGATCAATAAAGATCAAAAGGATCAATAAAGATCGTAGGAAGGGTCTTGAACCAAAACACGACTGGCCATTTCTCTCCACAAATGCCTCCCAAACTGTTGATTTCCTCCAGCAGTTCCTGTTCCAGATTTCATCATCTGGTCTCCATTTTACAGCTCCACTGTGAAATGCCCACTTTGAAGAAGATCTCCTCCACTCTCCAACAGGAATTCAATGAGACCCTCTGTCACTGCTCCCCCTCTGTGATTTCTACTGCTCTCCTGCTCCTTGACAGTTCAGAGGAAGGGTTTAACTCAATTATCAACTGACCATTTCCCTCCTCAGATGCTGCCTAACACAGAATATTTTTACAGTTTTGTTGTCACTTGTTGTAACTGTAACTTCATGGTCCAGATTTCTTAAACTGAACTCATGGTCTTCGATTTTAATCTGGGTCTCCAGGTTACTATGGCAATAGCATAACATATTTCCACATTAGCTCCGCTTCCGTTTCTCAGCCCTTTCATTTTGAGTTATTTGTCGAATGTATGGTTTGCTGCGTCAGGGCAAGGATCCTTCAATGGCTGCTGCTGGATTTGGAATGGGAATTATAGGTTACCTTCGCTCCTTGGCTGGTCTCTTACTCGCCCCGTTTGTCTTGTTCTCAGTTTACCCTGTCCTCTCTTAGCATCTCCCTAATCCTCGTAAATGTCAATACCCTGAATCAACCCTCTTTTTACTTACCTTGCATTCTAGCCTTCCCTTTGCTTTGGTGATTTATCTCACTCTCGGCCATCACCATCTGTTGTCCTCAAAGATGACAGAACTCAACCTCGGCTCCATTTCCTTTTCCACTCCTGTCTTCTCCCCCTCATGTGCTATTAAATTTCAAAGGGTTTAAGCTGCGGCCAGTGCAAGTAAGTATGAACTTATTGGTCAGGGAACTGCTGTTATGAATTTACTCTCAAAATCCATCCCAGTTTTATATGGTGAGATGATGCTTTGATACTACAGTATGGCTTCTGTAGATCACGACCATAAGATAGATGTGCAACAAGTTTTATGTCACTAAAATTCAAAGACATAAATCTTAAAAATATATATATATATTAAAGAAATATGGGTTAAGAAAATACCAATTAGAATTATTTTAGCTATCACAATTAATGCAAATAAATATACATAATGCTGCGTGACCTACTGAGTGGTTCCTGCATTTTATGTCTCCTTACATAATAAATAAACAGATATAACCTGGTGCAGGTTAACAGGCAGATTCGCCAGGCTAAATGGAAATTAAATTGCTGGATTCATGTTCCAAAGGCCTGAATTAAAAGTCCAAAGATTTGAGTTCAAATCATACAACTTCAACTACTGAATTTAAATTCAGTTCAAAATCACTTGATTCAGTTGATAATAATGTCAGCACAGTGACAACACAGCCATCTACACAGCAGCTACAACACAGCAAACTACACAGCTACAGTGTCCTGGGTTCAATCCTGATCTTGAGGGCTGTCAGTGTGGAGTTTTCATCCTCTCCCTGTGACCAAGTGAATTAACACTTTGGGCACCCCAATTTCCTCTCACATCCCATAGACATGAGGGTTAGTAAGTTCACTAGTCAATGTAAATTAGCCCTGGTGTAGATTGATGGTAGATTTTTAGCAATGTGTGGTGAATAAGTTACAAAAATTATCAGAGAATGGGGTTGCTCTGTGAGCCAGCATAGATACTGTGGGCCGAATAGACTCCTTATCAATCTTAAGGAAGTATGGAATATAGAATCAGGAATTAAAGACAACTAGACTTAGTAATTACATTTGAAACTTTAAAAGCTACGAATTATTAAAATAGTCTCTAAAGACGTACAAGTTTATAGGCTAATTGAATTGGTAAAATTATAAATTGCCCCTAGTGTATGTAGAATAATGTTAGTGTGCGGGGATTGCAGGTCGGCACGAACCCGGAGTGCCGACGAGCCCGTTTCCACGATGTAACTCTAAACTACATTAAACTAAACTAATCTGGCTAATTACTGCCGTGCAGGGGAGAAAAGCTGCTATCCTTGCCTGTGAATCCTGGCACATTCATTTCCCATGTGATTGATTCTTAAATGATCTCCACAGTGGCCCAGTGAACCACTCAGCTATAGGTGGCTCACCACCACCTTCTCAAGTGGACATCAGGGATGGCCAATATCTACTGGTTTTGCCAATTGCATTCAGATTCTGAAAAATGAAAGGTGGCTTAATTGCTGGGAAATTGTTCCATGTTTGCAGTGCACTGCTGAATTGCAGGAAGAGTCTGATGTTGGATCAAAATCAGGAACTTGCTACTAAAGACTGGCCGGCGGGTTTGGGGTTTCCCATTGTCATGCACATCTTTAATTTGGCTGCACAGAGAACTACGTGTAGTTCTGTGTGGAATACTGGCATTTCTAGAGGTTTTGGCAAATTGATTTTCTTTGTAAGAATGATTTAAATATAATTAGGAAATAAACTGGCTGCTTCCTTTCTCCCTGTTTTGTCACATCTCTCACCCTCTCACCTCTATGTGCTTGGTGTTTCAGGTTTGTTAACAAGTAGCAACTATGAACTGGATTTTAATTTCCCACATCATAATCAATCGCAGCACAGAAACGGGCCCTTCGGCTCACTGAGTGTGTGCTGAGCATTAACCACCCATTCACACTAATTCTACGTTAATCTCATTTTATTCTCCCCACATTTCCATCCGCTCCCTCACCTGTAAATGAGGGATAATTTACACCAATTAGTTTATCGACCCATACATCCTTGATATGTGGTAGCTAACTGAAGCACAGGGGAAACCCATATAGTAGTAGGGAGAATATACGAGGATCACAGAATTTAAAGATTATCCAAGG
This sequence comes from Amblyraja radiata, assembly GCF_010909765.2. Classification (NCBI taxonomy): domain Eukaryota; kingdom Metazoa; phylum Chordata; class Chondrichthyes; order Rajiformes; family Rajidae; genus Amblyraja; species Amblyraja radiata. The sequence goes on from NC_045957.1 coordinate 18,702,238, forward strand.
CATGTACCTGTGAATGCTGCCACAGTTGTATCCATATGTTAGCTACCTGGCCTGCGTTCTCCAGATCAATGGCAGCCAGGAAGTGTTCGTGAGCCAAGAGAAGAATCTGGTCACAGGTACAACTTTATTGTTAAACAGGCGTTCTAACTGAGATGGTGTTATCTGCAAACAGCTCTACACGTCCTGCAATTAGGCCGATTTAGAAAAACAAATAAATGCTTGGGCACAATTAAAGGTACCATTAAATCATGGGGCCATCTGCAAGGACACAAATAATAAAGAGAAGATTAACTTTTCTTTTTCAGAGGCATTTAAGACTAGCTCGGTGCTTATATTAAACCCTAATTTAGAGTACTAAGATGAATAGCTAGTTTAAAAAAACTTGGTTAAACATAGAAACATAGAAACATAGAAAGTAGGTGCGAGAGTAGACCACCAGGTCCGTCGAGCCCGCACCGCCATTCGCTCATGGCTGAACACTAAACAGACACACTTACCCACAAACAGTAGACACAAGACACAGAACACAAGACACTACCCTCCCCTTTATACCGCTATCACCCCTCTCCACCCCAAGAACCTCGTGATCTCCTGGGGGAGGCAAAAAACCGGATAAAAACCCAGGTCCAATTCGGGAAAAAAATCCGGGAAATTCCTCTCCGACCCCAATCCAGGCGATCGACACTTGTCCAGGAGATCACTCAGGTCTTACTATACTAACCATACCTAGGTCCATATCCCTGCCCTCTCCCCGTAGCCCCTTATCCCCTTGGCAGCTAAAAAACCATCTATTTTAGACTTAAATATATTTAACGTTTCTGCTTCCACTGCTCCCTGGGGCAGTGAATTCCATAAATTAACCACCCTCTGGGTGAAGAAGTTAACTTTTGTGTATAGATTAGTGTATAGATTAGCATGGATTTATTAATTATTTAAGTGCATGCTTCAAGCGGGTTTGTGGGAATTCACTTGTGGGGAGGGAGGGAGGGAGGGAGGGAGAGCCTTCACCTTGTACCACAATGCTTGTCACTGACAGAACTCTCGGGTTCTCCAGAACAGACATCGCAGACATGAATCTCCGATGAGCAGAAGGGTGTGAGGTTTGTTGCTTTATTAATGATTTTCCTGTATTTTGCTATAATAAAGATAGTTGTTTGTAACACAAAGTGTCCTTTCTCCATTTATCGATCGAAAACTTTGAAACCTGGATGTATTTCATTACAGCAAGGAACATGGAAGTGTGTTCAATTCAGAGTACTTCCATATCTTCATTCCCTCCCCCCCCCCCCCCCCCCCCCCCCCCCGCCCACCACCATACTCCTTCAATCAGACCTCTTGATATGGGAAAACAAATTTGAAAACAGGTTTCAGGATGCTCCCAATATCTACTAAAAACTAAAAATGCTCCTGGTGTCTGCCTGATTTCAAGAGATTAACAAAATGTGCCTGCTACTTGTCTGAAACAGGAGCAGGGGCAATGAATAGACAAGCAATTCCCCTTTCTTTGATCCTGCAAAAGTTTAGTGTCACATGGAAAGTGGGCTGCAACATGAAGGGCCGTTACAACAGATGACTGAAACTGGGCGGTCCCATTGCAAGTGGAGGCAAATTGTTCTGCCACGTTACCACTCAGGCAGTGAGCTGAAAAAGCAACTTCCAAAGCAAAGCAGACTTTCTAAATGGAAAATATTTAGCACCAAGTGCTTCCATCTTTGTTCTACAATTCTGCATAGGAGAAAGCCTCTCTGAGGCAACATTTATTGGATTTATAGAATTGTACAGAGCATCTGTGAGAAAGATAAAACCTTTATGGCAAAGTTATTATGTTGACGAGATTCATCTGTTCTAAGCATTGCTTTTACATTTATGTGAATAGAGTACACTATGAAAGCTCAAATCCCTATGCTTTTGGATTAATTTATGTGCATAAGATAGTTTTACTTTTTAATTATTCTCTTTACTATTTATCAGTTTATTGCTCTTTCAAAAGTATGATTAATATACAGTACTAGACTAAGTGGGACCCGTTGGGTCCCAGCATCACACAGGAGGGCTGGTCATCCAATACAATATTCCACCTCTCCACCAATTCTAATATTGGTGGCCAGTTGAGGGGGGGGGGCTTTCTGGAGCGCTAGTATGGGTGTTGTGGGCTGAAGGGGCTGGTTTCCAGAGGGCTAGTATGCAAATTGTGCGCCAAATGGATTCTTGGGCTGGCGTCTCAGTCAATCAAGCCTGTTGTGCTGGCAACTCACTCACTCACGGCTGGTGGGCTGGTAGTTGACTCACGGCTAATCCTTGAAATTCTATTTCAAGCAGGGTATAAGGCCACCAAATTCAAGTGCAGTTTCTTACCACTTCTAGCAGGGTGCAAGGCCACCAAATTCAAGTGCAGTTGCATACCATTTGAAGTAGGGTGGAAAGCCACTAAAGACAGTGAGTCGTGACCTCTTCCTCCTCCATCTTGCAGAGACTGAGCCACACCCACATTTCCGGGTTTTATAACCCCTCCCCCCCCACCGGAAAAGGTGTGGCTTTCATGAAGTGATTGACAGGAGAGAGATTCTCAACATTTAAAAAAAAACTAATTACACTTTTATTTTTCATTGATGGGAAGAATTCTCTGCATCTGCTCAGCGGAGGGGGACTGAGTAAGATGGCCAAAAATCACAGCGGCAAGTGGTAGCATTTTATCTAAAATCAATATACAATCAATGAAGCCTTTTACCTTCAAGCCAAAGCACCCACGCCACCATTTGCAGTAAGTAGTGGCTTTCAACTTCAAACCACACCCAAGCCACACCCAAGCCACCATTAGCAGTAAGAGGTGCCTTTCAACATCAAGTCAAAGCAGCCAAGCCACCATTAGCAGTAAATAGTGCCTTTCAACTCAAGCCAAAGCTCCCAAGCCACCATTTGCAGTAAGTAGTGCCTTTCAACTTCATGCCACCATTTGCAGTAAGTGGAGTCTTTCAACCTCAAGCCACACCCAAGCCCCACCCAAGCCATCATTTGCAGTAAGTGGTGTCTTTCAACTTCAAGCCACACCCAAGCCATAATTTGCAGTAAGTAGTGCCTTTCAACTTCAAAGCTCCCAAGCCACCATTTGCAGTAAGTAGTGCCTTTCAACTTCAAGCCAAAGCAACCAAGCCACCATTTGCAGTAATAGTGCCTTTCAACTTCAAACCAAAGCTCCCAAGCCACTATTTGCAGTAAGTAGTGCCTTTCAACTTCATGCCACCATTTGCAGTAAGTAGTGCCTTTCAGCTTCAAGCCACACCCAAGCCACACCCAAGCCACCATTTGCAGTAAGTAGTGCCTTTCAACTTCATGCCACCATTTGCAGTAAGTGGTGTCTTTCAACTTCAAGCAACACCCAAGCCACACCCAAGCTACCATTTGCAGTAAGTAGTGCCTTTCAACTTCAAGCCAAAGCAACCAAGCCACCATTTGCAGTAAGTAGTGCCTTTCAACTTCATGCCACCATTTGCAGTAAGTGGTGTCTTTCAACTTCAAGCCACACCCAAGCCACACCCAAGCTACCATTTGCAGTAAGAGGTGTCTTTCAACTTCACGCCAAAGCAACCAAGCCACCATTTGCAGTAAGTAGTGCCTTTCAACATCAAGACACACCCAAGGCATAATTTGCAGGAAGTAGTGCCTTTCAACTTCAAGTCAAAGCTCCCAAGCCACCATTTGCAGTAAGTAGTGCCTTTCAACTTCAAGCCAAACTCCCAAGCCACCATTTACAGTAAGTAGTGCCTTTCAACTTCAAGCCAAAGCAACCAAGCCACCATTTGCAGTAATAGTGCCTTTGAACTTCAAGCCAAACTCCCAAGCCACCATTTGCAGTAAGTAGTGCCTTTCAACTTCAAGCCAAAGCAACCAAGCCACCATTTGCAGTAATAGTGCCTTTCAACTTCATGCCACCATTTGTAGTAAGTGGTGTCTTTCAACTTCAAGCCACACCCAAGCCACCATTTGCAGTAAGTAGTGCCTTTCAACTTCAAGCCAAAGCAACCAAGCCACCATTTGCAGTAATAGTGCCTTTGAACTTCAAGCCAAAGCTCCCAAGCCACCATTTGCAGTAAGTAGTGCATTTCAACTTCAAGCCAAAGCTCCCAAGCCTCCATTTGCAGCAAGTAGTGCCTTTCAACTTCATGCCACCATTTGCAGTAAGTGGTGTCTTTCAACTTAAAGCTACACCCAAGCCACACCCGCCATCATTTGCAGTAAGCGGTGTCTTTCAACTTCAAGCCACACCCAAGCCATCATTTGCAGTAAGTAGTGCCTTTCAACTTCAAGCCAAAGCAAGCAAGCCACCATTTGCAGTAATAGTGCCTTTCAACTTCAAGCCAAAGCTCCCAAGCCACCATTTGCAGTAAGTAGTGCTTTCAACTTCATGCCACCATTTGCAGTAAGTACTGCCTTTCAACTGCAAGCCAACGCACCCAAGCCACCATTTGCAGTAAGTAGTGCCTTTCAAATTCATGCCACCATTTGCAGTAAGTAATGCCTTTCAACTTCAAGCCACCATTTGCAGTAAGTAGTGCCTTTCAACTTAAATCCAATGCACCCACGCCCCCCATTTGCAGGAAGTAGTGCCTTTCAACTTCAAGACACACCCAAGCCGTAATTTGCAGGAAGTAGTGCCTTTCAACTTCAAGTCAAAGCTCCCAAGCCACCATTTGCAATTAGTGCCTTTCAACTTCAAGCCAAAGCAACCAAGCCACCAGTTGCAGTAATAGTGCCTTTCAACTTTAAGCCAAAGCTCCCAAGCCACCATTTGCAGTAAGTAGTGCCTTTCAACTTGAAGCCAAAGCAACCAATCCACCGTTTGCGGTAAGTAGTGCCTTTCAACTTCATCCCACCATTTGCAGTAAGTGGTGTCTTTCAACTTCAAGCCACACCCAAGCCACCATTTGCAGTAAGTAGTGCCTTTCAACTTCAAGCCAAAGCAACCAAGCCACCATTTGCAGTAAGTAGTGCCTTTCATCTTCAAGCCAAAGCAACCAAGCCACCATTTGCAGTAATAGTGCCTTTCAACTTCAAGCCAAAGCTCCCAAGCCACCATTTGCAGTAAGTAGTGCCTTTCAACTTCAAGCCACACCCAAGCCACCATTTGCAGTAAGTAGTGCCTTTCAACTTCAAGCCACCATTTGCAGTAAGTAGTGCCTTTCAACTTCAAGCCAAAGCAACCAAGCCACCATTTGCAGTAAGTAGTGCCTTTCAACTTCAAGCCACCATTTGCAGTAAGTAGTGCCTTTCAATTTCAAGACACACACAAGCCAAGCCAACCAGGGGAGTGGGGTGGGGTGTGGGGGGGTGGAGGTGGGGGGGGGGGGGGCTTTCTGGAGCGCTAGTATGAACCATTTTAGAACCAGTAGTCATTTTTTTTGCAAGCTTTAGAACCAATAGACATTTTTTTTGCCAGCTTTAGAACAAATAGACATTTTTTTTGCCAGCTTTAGAACCAATAGACATTTTTTTTGCCAGCTTTAGAACCAATAGACAATTTTTTTTGCCAGCTTTAGAACCAATAGACTTTTTTTTGCCAGCTTTAGAACCAATAGACATTTTTTTGCAAGCTTTAGAACCAATAGACATTTTTTTGCAAGCTTTAGAACCAATAGACACATTCTGCAAGCATTTTAGAACCACTAAGGGCACTTACATTTGAGTAAACATGTGTTCAGTGTTATTCACAGCTCAGAGAAACGTGACCCTCTGCCTTCCTCCATCTTGAAGAGTGAGTGAGGCACACCACTTCCTGGTTTTATAGTCCCTCCCCCCTGCCGCCAGCGGGGGCAGCTGAGAGAATGGGGAATTTTGTAAAATCATTAATATCTCTGTCATTTTTCATCAACTGGAAAAATCCTCAGCACTCATGCAGCGGAGGGGGGCTCTGAGCGAGGTGGCCAAAAATGACGGCCGTAGGTGGCGGCGTTCTCTCGGAAATCGCAGCACAGATCGCCAAAAGCGGTCAAGAACAGAGTTTTAGTAAGATAGATAGATAGATAGATAGATAGATAGATAGATAGATAGATAGATAGATAGATAGAATGGAAACCTTTCTTCTCTGCAAATCTAGTCTTTAAATGCTTAGTAATTCCAGTAAGATACACGGATATAACTTATTTTATTTGTCTACCATTAGCGTAGCCTGAAAGAAAATTGTTGATTAAAGTTTAACTACGTTTAACATTTTAACATCCATCCGAATGAACAAGTATGGGGCCAATTATTCAGTTCATAAAATGGAGGGTTTATTGTTCCAGGTATGGCTATATACCAACTATTGAGTGGTGAGGGGTTGTTATTAAAATAATTTCGATAAGGCTGCAACTGTTTTAATGCTGTGATTTTATAGGTTCTTGCTCTTTGTGTAATTGGAGTTTCAGCAGATGGGGCTTTGGTTCTCATCCAGAAATGAGTGCATTCCAGCATCTTACATCTGGATGCAAACACAGATCTGTTTCAAAAAGAAATATTGTTAAAGGAGCATTCCTTTCAGAGAAAATCTAAGGTTGAAGTTTCAAAATGGCACCATTGGTCTTAGTGATGACGTTTGTCAGCCATTTTGCAATGTGCTTCGAACAGGCCAGAAGGCAGTTGAATTCAGTTCAAAGCATCAAATTAATTTGAAAGTAAGTTTATTTGCATCTTCTCTAATTTAGCTCATTTGTTTATGTAGTTTCAGATGCAATGTAAAAGATACTGTATCATCTCTGATTTCTCATGATATTGATTTATTTTTTCAGTCACAGAAAAGCACCCAACTTGATTCGCTACAACTACTCCAGAATAACAAGATTAAACTGGATTTTCCATTGGGATGCAATCCCTACACGATACTTTGCAATGATCGTATTTTCATAAGCAGTGATCCTATTTGCATTTCTGGAATCAGAGCAATGTATATGAACTCCAGTGATCCAAGCCTGCCTTTAGGCTTTCACTGATTTGGGAGCAGAGCACTACATGCACCACAGAAATGTAAAGGATCACAGACACTTCCAGCCACATTAGACAGATATAACATTTCAGAAATAGAAAACAAGACATAAAAACTTGCATTTATACACGCCTTACCTAACAACAGGACGTCGAACCAAGTATCTATGAAATGCTGTTACAATTTAGTAAATAAGAGAGACAAGTTGAACACAACAAATTCCCAGAAACAACAATATGAAAACGAACAAATGGTCTGCTTAAACAATGTTGGCTGTGAGCAGGAATATGTTTCTTGCTCATAGTTTTAAAGATACAGCATGGAAACAGGCCCTTTGGCCACCCAGCCTATGTGGACCATCCATCACCCTTTCATACTATTTCTACTTTATCCCAGTTTTTCTTTTTTCTTTTTTTTTTTTTTTAATTATTATTATTTTTAATTTATTTTTATTAGAAGCAATTGTACAGAGATAAACTATTCGGCATCTAAAATTATACAATTATTGTACAGCTTCATTTTTAACCTTATAACCTAAACTATGAAAATGAAAAAAGAAAAGAAAAAGAAAACATGTCTTAAGAAATTGATCTTTTTTTTCCGCCAAGACAAGCCTAATGTTTTCCAAATGTAGTGTCTCGCACATGTTTGTGATCCACATCTTCATTGTAGGGACTGTTGTCTGTTTTTAAGTTTTAAGTTATTTTATAAGTTATTAAAATTTAAGTATGATTTTTTTCGCCGTTATCAGGCCATAGTTAAGGAAATGTCTTTGAAATATCGTTAGCTCAGAGCAGGCCTCAGACATACCTAGTGTGATCAATTTTATGTCGGGATCCAATTTAGTTTTAAGTATTTTGGAAAAGATATCAAAAATTCCCCTCCAGAAGTTTTGTAATTTTATACAGGAAACAAAAGAATGGGTTATGGTTCTTAGAGGCGACATTTATCACAGATAGGAGAGACATTTGGGAAGATCTTGTTCAATTTAGACTTTGAATAATAGAGTCTATGCAGTATTTTATATTGTATTAGTGAGTGCCTAACATTAAGAGAACAGTAATGTATATATAGAAGACTTTCCTCCCAACTATCCTTTGAAATTGTCAAACCCAATTCGTCTTCCCGAGCTCGCCTAATTATTTCCTACGATGGGATATGTAGATTTAAAAGGGTATTATAGAAGTACGATATTAACTTATTTGATTCCGCCTTTCTGTTCATGCATTCATCTAGTTATCCCAGTTTTTCATCCACTCCCGACAGACTAGGGGAAATCCACAGCAGCTAATCTACCTACAAACCTGCATATCCTTGGGATGTGGAAGGAAAATGGAGCACCTGGCGAAAACCCACAGGGGTCACAGGGAGAATATCTGTGGAGGGATGTGCTGGTGTTTGAAAGGATCCAGAGGAGGTTTATGAGAATGACCCCAGGGATGATTGGGTTAACATATGATGAGCCTTTGAAGGCACTGGACCTGTACTCACTGGAGTTTAGAAGGATGAGGGGTGCCTAATTGAAACTTACCAAATAGTGAAAAGCCTGGATAGAGTGGATGTGGAGACTTTCCACAAGTAGGTGAGTCTAGGATCAGAGGCCATAGCCTCAGAATAAAAGGATGAACATTTAGAAAAGGGATGAAAAGGAATTCCTTTAGTCAGAGGGTGGTGAATCTGTGGAATTCAATGCCAAAGAAGGCTGTGGAGGCCGTCAATGGATATGTTTAAGGTGGAGATTTATAGATTCTTGATTAGTACAGGTGTCAGGGGTTATGGGGAGAAGGCAGGAGAATGTGGGTGAGAGGGAAAGATAGATCAGCCATGATTGAATGGTCGAGTAGACTTGATGGGCCGAATGGCCTAATTCTGCACCTATAACTTATGAACATGCAAACTCCACATAGATAGCACCGCGAGGACATGATTGAACTGGGTCTCTGATTCTGTGAGGCAGTGGCTCTATCAGCTGCACCACTGTCCCACTCTTCATGGAAATATTCTCATAGGATCTATTATATTCACCTGAGAGCAGGCCACTCTTGGCTTAATATCTCCTCTGACACACTGCTGCTCTTATTTAGTTTAAGGATGCAGCGTGGATACAGGCCTTTCGGCCCACCGAACCATGCCGACTAGCGATCCCTGCACATTTACACTACCCGACACACACTCGGGACAATTTTACATCTACACAAAGCAAATTAACCTACAGACTCTTTGGAGTGTGGGAAGAAACCAAAGATCTCAGAGAAAACCCATGCAGGTCACAGGGAGAACGTACAAATTCCATACAGACAAGCATCCTTAGTCAGGAGTGAACCGCGGTTTCTGGCCTTGTAAGGCCACAGCTCTACTGCCATGCCGCTGTGTTCTCATAGAGCATCCTTGACTTGGATGGAGTATTGGAGCATTAGCTTGAAATTTTATGATTAAGTGCTGGGATTTGGATGAGTGAAGAAGCGACTGTCCAGCTAGAATGAGGAACTTAGCAATTAGTAGCAAAATAATGCTGGAGAAAGTAATGGGATTTAAAACCAACAACCCCTCTGTGTTTGATGACCAGCATCATGAAGTTTTAAAGAAGGTGACCATAGAGTCATGGAGTTACACAGCATGGAAACAGCTCCGCCTGCCCAACCTATCCATGGTGTGGTATTGGTTTTGATACTCCAGAATTCTCTAGATTTTTGATTGGTTCCAAGTTAGAAGTTAGCAAATAAAAACCAGATATTTGAGAAAAGAGAAATAAAAGATAAGGAGAGGTAGACGTGGTGGTTATAAATATATCGAAAATGTTTACATTTAGTTTAATAATGATTTGGCGAAATACATAGTAATTATGATATGATTAAGCAGAGTCAACATAGATTTATGAATGGTAAATAATGTTTGAATAATATGTCTCAGGCGGAGGTGACAATGGGGCATACAAACAGGAAAATTAATCAGGACAGGTCTTTGAACTAGGTGCGGGAGAGACGGAGAGAGAGGGAAAGCAAGAATTACTTGAAGCTAGAGAAATTAATTATCATATCACTGGGTTGCAAACTGCCCAAACCTTATTTGTACGCCTTGTTGTCACCTTCCCCTCAGCCAACAATGAACCATTCTATGTTCATCGTCTGCTTTGATCTGTCATTTTCACACCCATCCTTCCATGACTCTAGTTTCCCTCTTCCCTGATTCTCAGTCTCGACCCATAACTTCACCCATTCCTTCTCTCCAGAGATACTGCGTGTCCCACTGAGTTACTCCGGCATTTTGTGTCTATTTCCAAAATATATTTGTTGCCTCTTTGAAAGAGCTGAAAATACAATTCTGCAATGCTATACCTCTGTGTTCAGGAAGCTGTTCCTCTGCCTAAAGTTGGTCTCAGTGGAAGATTGTGCCATACTAATGGATCTTATTAATTAACAGGTGCATTAGCTTGAATGTAAAGGTTTCATACTTATCAATGGTAATTATTCAACACAATTTCACTGCTGTCTTCAAGTGTTTTCAGTTGAACTGATAACAACAAACTGACAGAAGAAAAGTTCAACTTTCTCCAATCACTGGGTTGGTCACATTTAATGTGCAGAAGTGACCAGCTAATTTGCAATGCATAACCCCTGTCTCTTTTGTAGCTGATATGCCCCAGTATCTCATAAATGCAGCCTAATGCAAAATTACCATAATGCTAGTTGTTGAAAATGTTGATTTCATTAGTAAATATCAGAAATAACAGTCAATTCCAGAAGTCGGATGATTTACAGCTCAGGACCTGATCATAATGCTTTGAAAGCAGCACTTGTCCCCTGGCTAATATTTATCCCTAATCGGCACCAATAAAACTAAATTACTGCTATTTGTGGAACCCTGCTGTCTTTCTAATAGGCCGCTTCATTTGCTGATATTACAATGATCATGAAAAGTACATAATTTGGTTGGGGAATGGTTTAAAGCATCATTGTGGCCTTAATTAAGAGCCAATGCAAATTGAATGCAACTACATTCTTCTACACAGTTTAATATACCTGCTTTATAGATTATTTTCTTTTCTGCACATCAATTACCTGCCTGCAATCATTTATCCTTCACTGGGCAACGACACAGAGGCTGGGGAGCGTCTAAGTTTGCATGTTGTCCCTGTGACCATTTGGGTATCTTCCAGGTGCTCTTGTTTCCACCCATGGACCAAAGATGTGCGGATTTGTAAGTTCTGTAAAATTGTCCCTAATATAAAGGAAGTGGATGCAAAATGGTATAAAATAGAACTAGTAAAATCAATGGTCAGCATTGGGTGGCGCGGTGGTGCAGTGATAGAGTTGTTGCCTTACAGCTCCAGAGACTCGGGTTCGATCCTGACTAAGGGTGCTGTCTGTACGGAGTTTGTACTTTCTCCCTGTGACCACGTGGGTTTTCTCTGGATACTTCGGTTTCTCCAACACTCCAAAGATGTACAGGTTTGTGGGTTAATTCGCTTCTGTAAATTGTCCCTGGTGTATAGGATAGTGCTACTGTGTGGCGTGATCAGTGGTCGACGTGGACTCGGTAGGCCGAAGGCCCAGTAAACACATAATAAACACATCTCAATATCGACTATATCATGTCCTTTTAGAATATGACGTGTTTCAATAAAATCAATGCTTATTAGGCTCATCACCAAATAATAAAGGCTCAACTTGTTTAGCCTCTTTTGATAAGACAATCCTCTCATTCCAGCAATTAGTCTGGTGAATGTTCATTCGACTGCCTCCTATGTTGCTGTATACTTTCTTTGGTGAAGGGGTCAAAACTGTGCACAGTACTCCAAGGTGTGGCCTTGTCAGACCTTGTACAATTCAACAAAACCTCCCTGTTTCTAAACCCCGACCCTTTTGCAAAGACCATATGTTGTTTGACCCCTTAACAACTTGCTGCACTTTCCTGCTAACCTTTTATGAGCTATGCACAAGAGCATCTGGACCAAGTGTGCTTCACTCACTTGTAGTCTCTCTTCAATTAGATAATAATCTTCCTTTTGATTCCTCTTACTGAACTGTATGAACTCACACCCAGCACAGAAGAGGGAACTACTGACTGGTTAGCCTACTTTGTATTTGTTACCTTTGTTGGCTATGGAGGGTTGGGGTCAGAGGTCATTGGGATTGGTGCTGGATCAATCATTGTTTGTCATATACATTAACTTTTTGGATGAGAATGTAGGTAGCATGAATAGTCAGTTTGTGAATGACGTCAAAATTGGTGATGTGGTGGATGGTGAAGAGGGTTACCTAAGGCTACAACACAAACAGTATCTAGTTCAAACAAGAGAGGAATGGCAGATGGAATTTAACTCAGACAAGTGCAAAATGGTGCATTTTAGTTAAACCAGGACTTCCAACATGTGGACTGGACTTTGCACTTTGGACTGTTGTGTTTTCAGTTTTTATCTTTTAAAAAAGAAACGGTGCCAAAATTGTGGCAACTGCATTTTGTGGTTGTACAGAAGAACTTCACGGTGCTTTGCATACGTGACAATAAAGAACCATTGAACCATTCAGTACAAGAGTTAAGACATCATTTTACAACCGTACGAGATGTTGGTGAGGCCGCACGGAGAATATTGTGTGCCGGTCTGGTCACCATGCTATCAGAAGGATGCGATTAAGCTGGAGAGGTTGCAGAAAAGATTCACACGGATGTGGCTGAGACTGCAGGCCATGAATTATAAGGAGGGATGGGATAGGATTTTCTGGGGTGAGAGAGGCTGAGGAGTGACCTTAAAGAGGTCTACACGATGACGAGGGGCATAGATACAATGGATTGTCACAGTCTTTTTTACAGGGCAGAGGAAGCTGAACTGGCTGACATAGTTTTACAGTTTTACAGTGAGCAAGCTTTCCTACACAAAGGGGTGGTTGGATAAATCAAATGTGCTGCCAGAGGCGGCGCTGGAGGAGGGTTCAATTACAACATTGAACAGATATCTAGGTACATGGATAGTCAAGTAAAATTAACCTACATTGGATTCACAATGTGCAATTCTTCAATCTTTTTATCTCACACCTGCTTTTTCATCTCTGGCCTTTGTCCAACCATCTGCCGATCCAAAATCTTGCTTGTAGCAGCAGTACCATAGAGACATTGATTCAAACAACACGTAAAACATATAATACATTATAATTATAAATAATTTGCACAAGACAGTGAAAAGAAAATGAACACAATTAGAAAGAGAAACGATGTCCTTGGACACTCCAGCAAATTGGTCCATACACATCTTTAGCTCGTAGCCAGGTATGTTGGCTGATTGCTAGACACAAAAAGCTGGAGTAACTCAGTGGGGCAGGCAGCATCTCTGGAAAGAATGAATGTGTGATGTTTCAGGTCGAGACCCTTCCCGAAACGTCAGCCATTCCTTCGCTCCAGAGGTGCTGCCTGTCCCGCTGAGTTACTCCAGCTTTTTTTGTCTATCTTCGGTTTAAACGAGCATCTGCAGTTCCTTCCTGCACATGTTGTCTGGGTGGATGCATTGTGTGGATTCACCCTCTTGAAAAATGTTCTGACGTCAGCCTCGGACTGAGATCACAGGGTCACTAGGGGTTGTGGGGACGTGTAGCTGTGTCATTGTTCTACTTTCAAAAGCGTACATAACAAAACATCGAGCTCATCCAGAAGTGATGCGTTGTTGCCGCTTCTGATAGGATAGGAAAGGTTTAAAGGGATACAGGCCAAATGCAGGTTAATCAGACTAGATCAAGAAGACAACTTGGTCAGCAGGTTGGGCTGAAGGCGGTATAACCATATAACCATATAACAATTACAGCACGGAAACAGGCCATCTCGGCTTGATCACATCAACTCTGTGATGCAGTATGACTCCATCAAGAAGTAGTTTATTGAGGGACAGATACAATCAAGATGGCGCTGAAGCAAGGCAACTCTTTGCATGCTGGTCCCAGATGTGGATCTGCCATCCCATTCATTATAATCACTCCACTCTTTTAAATCTTGATTTCAACAGCAGCATTTCTTAAGGGGCTGTCCCACTGCGGCGACCTAATCCGCGAGTTCAGATGAGTGTCTTCGACCTTCAAGCTCGAGGGCACTCGCCTGAAAAACCTCGAGCTGGATCGACCGTCAGCGATGAAACCGCGAGCTGAATCAACCGACCGCACACACACACATCGTAAAGGTGGGGGACATGGAAAGCGGGGGAGCGCTGTCTGAAATTCACACCCGTGATGAAGAAGAAGGTAAAAGACGGCTGCACAGTAACGTTAAGTCCTTTAGAGAGCGCGGGGGGGGGGGGGGGAAAGGGGAGAAAGGGGGAGAAAGGGGGAGAGAAGGAGAGAGAAGGGGGGGAGAAGGGGTGGAGACACTTTTAAGAAGTATAATAAAGTTTAGCGGGCATTTAACCTTTTTCTTGGTCCTGAAATCGGTTTTCCTTGGTCCTGAAAACTCCAATGAACCAATTAAAATGCCCGGTCAGGGAAGGAGATTGCCTACGGCTGCCCTCAACTGCCTGTAACTAAATAGCGACCCCTACTCCATTGCACTACGTTAAGAGAACAATTTTTACTCGCGGAAAATGTTTCAACATGCTGACATTTTTTCCGAGATCTAGCAGAGGCCGCAAGTATGCGGGAACTTGCCTCGAGCATGAAGGAGAGTTCCAGTGACCTCATAGGACCTCCTAGGACAACGTGTTGACCATGCTGCAAGTTTGCATCGAGAGCAAACTCTTCTAAACTCATAGATAAGGTCACCGCAGTGGGCAGCCCCTTTACACTAATTATACTCTTCTTAATCTCCTCTCAGATCTGTCGATTCTCCGACTCCCGGGACCTCCCAGACGACTCTTGTTGCCACGAGGACCCAATCTGCGAGGCCTACCCTGAGGGTCGAGTCATGCAGCCTACTGCCCCCCCAGAGCCTCAAACTAACTCTACCAACGCTCCTTGTCTGGTCCTCTGGGTCCGACCGAGAATAGGCCTTGAGCCGCAGATATAATTTCTTACACTAATAATGCTCCCTCTATTCTTCCCTCAGACCTACTGTGACCGACAAGACCTTCAGCCTATCGATCTCCTGGAGACTCCGGATGATTCGACTGATGTCCCGACGGTGCTACACACCCCATGAGTGGACCTCCGGGCCTGACCAGGGACAGGCCGCCACCAGCAGGCAGCAGACAATTTCAACGCCTCACAGACAACGGATCTGACCTGACTGTGTAATCTGGCAACATGGCACAATGATCTGACTTCCAGGACCGTCCAACACCGATACTGCCCTACGTGAACAAGCCACGTCAGTGACCCAACCTACTGGACCAACCAACGACGATGCCAGGCTAGAAGCCTGATCCATGGAAGAACCCAATGACAACTCCAGCTTCTGGGAGGACATTTCAGAAGTCTGATAAAAGCAGAGAAGAAGGTATTTCTGAATCTGGCCTTGTGAGCATTCATGCTTTTGCATCTTCTATACGATGAGAGAGAGGAAAAGAAGGAATGACTGGGGTGAAAATGGTCCTCGGTTATGGTGGTTGATTTCCTCAGGCAGCGTGGAATGTAGATGGAGCTGATGATAGGGAGTCTGGTCTGTGTGATGGACTGGGTTGCATCCACAACTCTCTGCAATTTTTTGCAAACTTGAGCAAAGCTGTTGCCAAACCAATCTGTGATGCATCAGGGTAAGGATCTGGAAAATAAGTTTTGTTTAAAAGCTTCTCAGCTATGATGTGCTTTACATTCCACATTTCTCTGCTTTTATTTGTCATGTATATATTTTCTGGTTCTTGCCTCCATAAACACAAGCTGTAGTTAACAGATACAGTAAGTTAGAATGCTTTCAAAAATGTTCATGGCAGCTATGACCACCTGAAGTGTTGTTATACAAGTGATAACTATGATTACTATACATAGGCTACCTCGGGCACAATGTTAAAGTGCTCGAATATGTATAAATGAGATTCCATGAAACAAACACTACAGTGAATGTGGAAAATGTGACTCTTATTTAAGATAGTGCCACATCTGCAGTTGCTTTATACTTCCAATCTTCATAGATTTGGCTGAAGAATGGCCCCTTGTTAACCCACAATGGTGAGACACAATGTTTGTTATGTTAACTGTGTAGAGTTCCTGCTCCTTCACCAGGATAAGGGCTTAGTCGAGTTAAGTTGTCGGCATTTGAAATTTCAGTGTAAGTGTAAAGTTTTATCAATTAAACACATAACTATGGCTCAGGATTTTTTTTCTTATTTTACTGGAATACATCATCATAAAACAATCTAATTTCTCAAACACAGCTGAGACCAGCAGTGAAAAAGATGTTACTGCCCACTTCAAGTATATCAGAGGCTCATATCTGAGCCAGCTCAGAAGATATTGGTTCATTATTGTCACATGTCCTGAGATACAGGTAAAAACATTATTTGGTGCTAATCAGTCAAGTGATACCATGCATGAATACAATCAAACATATACAACAGAGTGTTAAGAGAAAAAT
This sequence comes from Amblyraja radiata, assembly GCF_010909765.2. Classification (NCBI taxonomy): domain Eukaryota; kingdom Metazoa; phylum Chordata; class Chondrichthyes; order Rajiformes; family Rajidae; genus Amblyraja; species Amblyraja radiata. The sequence goes on from NC_045957.1 coordinate 18,718,676, forward strand.
ACCAAATTGGAGAATATAGCATTGCAGCTTTATAGCGTTATAGGGCAGGGTCCACAATTAGTTAGGTTGGCTACACTATACCTTGTGGAAGGACCAGTAGTGGGCTCAGAACAGTGTGGAATAAGCTGTCCTTGTGGTATGTGGTATGCTTTTGTATCTTCCACCTGATGGGAGAGGGGAGAAGAGGGAATGACCCAGGTAAAAATGATCATGTTGACTCCTTTCCTGAAGCCGCACGGTCTAGATGGAATTGATGGTGGAGGAGGCTAGTTTGTGCGATGGTCTGCCCAATAACCGCAACTCTCTGCAGTTTCTTGCGGCCTTGGGCAGATCTGTACCAATCCAAATTGTAATGTATCCCAATAGGATGCTTTCTACGGAGCATCTGTAGTTTTTGGAATCGTCATGGGAGACATGCCTAACTTACTTAGACTTCTGAGGAAGTTGAGGCATAGCTTCAATGAGGTTGGTTCAGGACAAATTGTTGGTGATTCTTATACCTAGGAACTTGAAACTCTCGACCATCTCCACTTCGGCACGATTGCATTGACTGGGACTCAATATAATACTGTAAATTAAAGCTTGTGCGTTATTTGGTTAACCAATCCCTTACATTAAAAAGTTAATTACAGACCCACAAGTAGCACTAATAAAGAAAAATAATCAACATTTTTAACCTGCATGAGATTTGTGTAAGAGGTTGCCTGCTTGTTCATAGTAACTAGGATAGCCTGAAAGATTGTAATTTAGCAGAATACAATTAAATAGGAGAAATTAGGAAAACTGCTAAGGAAAATTTTCTGTTGTGCATTGCTTCAGGGAGGCTTAATATCCTTAAACAGTCCCCATCAGAAGCTGGGATATTGCTTCAAGATGTAATAAAAAGGAACTGCAGATGCTGGTTTATACCAAAGATAGACACAAAATGCTAAAGTATCTCAGCGGGTCAGGCAGCATCTCTGGAGATAATGGACAGGTGACGTTTCAAGTTGGGACCGTTTTTCAGACTAACTGTATGTGGGAGGGGGACGGGGAGGGGGAGTGTATGTGGAGGTGATCTGAAATTAGAGAATTCAACGTTAGAACCACTGCATTATAAGCTGCACAAGCGAAATAGAAGGTGCAGTTCTTCCAATTTGGGTGTGGCCTCACTCCGACAATGGAGGAGGCCCAGGACAGGAAGGTCAGTCTGGGAATGGGAATGGGAAGGGGAGTTAGTGGTTAGCAATTGGGAGATCCTGTAGGCCTAGACGGACCGAGCATAAGTGTTCAGCAAAGCGGTCGGCGAGTCTACACTTATTCTCGCCGATGTACGGGAGCCCAAATCGGGAACATGATGAGGTTACAGGGGGTGCACGTGAACACCTCTCCCTCACCTGGAAGGTCTGCCGGGGTCCCTGGATGGAGTCGAGGGAGCAGGAATTAGGGCAGGCGTTGCATGTCCTGCGGTTGAAGGGGAAAGTGCCTGGGGAAGCAATGATCTGTGTGATTGAGCCAAGAAGTTGTAAAATCTCTGTGGAAGATGGACAGAGGTGGAGATGGGAAGATGTGAGTACTGGTGGGATCACGTTGAAGGTGATGGAAATGTCGGAGGACGATGTGTTGCATGCGGAGGGTGGAAAGGTGAGGACCTGGCATTAAAGTGCCATTCCCAGTATTGAATTATTTAAAAAACTACATTAAAATGCATCCTTACTCAGATTTTTATTTTCATTGCCGAATCATTTCTTATTAATATTATTTCAGTCCGAAACTCAATTTCCTTCCATTACTCTCCAGTTTTGGGGTGATATTCTGCTGTACCAGTGCCTTAACAGCGCATAGTTTTGCTTGTTGAGATTCAGTACTAAACTACCACTTTCTTAGTTAGCAGGCATATCATTTTCCTGGAGCTGCGAGGAAATCTGTTGTAGATTTAAGCAAATATTTCACATGAACTTCTTTTCAGCAGCTTAATAACAATACTAAGTTATTTCTTAGATTGTGCTTGTATGCATTAGAAATCAACTTTTCAAATTGAAGCTTCTGGCATTCATTGCACTGAAATTTGAGCAACTGCAGATCACCCTTTTTGACTGATTCTTTGAGGAATAATATCCCTGTCTCTCAGCATTTAATGACGTGGCAGTGAAACCACAGGAATGGAAGACTCTGAGGCATGTTTGTTGTGAGAACTTGTTTGTATAAAAGGATTAAAAACACATAGAAGCATGGAAATGCTAGTGCACAGATGGAGGCAGTTTGGCCCATCAAGGTCATGCTAGCACCACACAAGAGCATCTCAGATAGTTCCACAACTCTGCCCCCTCTGATGGCTCTGCATTTATTTTCCCCTTCATACACTAACATAGTTCTCTTTTGAAACACACATTTAAATCTGCCTTCTGTACAAAATGTCTGTGCCGAACATGATGACAAGTTAAACTAATCCCTTCTGCCTGCATGTTCATGTGCCTGTCCAATTGCCTTTTAAACACCACTATCATGTCTGCTTCCACCACCACCCCAGGAAGCACGTTTCAGGCACACTACCTATCTGTAAAAACAAAACTCAGCCCACATATCTCCTATAACCTTTCCCTGTATAACCTTAAAGTTATTCCCTCTAGTATTCGACACCTCGACCCTGGAAAAAGGACTCCAACTATCTTTTGTGTCTATGTCTCTCATAATTAGATAAACGTCGACCAGATCTTTTCGCAGCCTCCGACGCAAGTTTGGATATATTCAGAGTTTTTAGCAACATGTTCCGCACCTAAAATCAAATAAAGTTTCAAAGCACAATGTGATCTGCTTTTCATTTCAACATTTATCTAAAATATGCAGAGCCAAGTATACATTATTCAACTTTGAAATGATGCCAAGACAATGGCAGGATATGAATTACATCTGGAATGCATTAGAATAGTTTCATAAATTAGTAAGTATACTTCAATGGCTGAGTTTAGTTTTTTAAAAGCTGTGGTGCATTATTTGATTCGTATTTTTTACATTTACTTGTTGATCATTAAAATTATAGGATTGCAATTGATTTACTTTTATAATTTTGATGCAAAGCAAACTTACAAAATGACAATAATATACAGGTATAACAAATCTAAATTTGAGTGAATGTCATTGACATGACTTAGTTCTTTAATGCAATGGTTCTTTAGTATAAGCTAAATGTTCTACAATAGTATATCAACAGTTAACATCCTTTGCTATGTACAGTAGAAACTAAGAACTGCAGATGTTGGTTTATACCAAAGATAGACACAAAGTGTCTCCACCTTATTCATTAAACCAACTTCATCGTTCACCACATTGAATCCCTCTTGAGATCACTCTGAGCCTAGCCAACAATTGGCCTACCCTGTCTGAGGTCATTTACTGCCGGCCCTGATTTGTCCTGTTTTTGTTCACGCCTCCTGCTCTTCCCCACTCCCACTGCCCCATACCCCTCCCCATCCTTTACTTTCAGTCTGAAGAAGGGTTCTGACCCGAAACGTCATCTACCCTTTTTCTCCAGAGATGCTGCCTGACCCGCAGAGTTACTCCAGTACTTTGTGTCTAACATCCTTTGATAACACATCAAGCATATGATCAATATGTTTAGATAATGTTGCTTAAAATATGAAAACAAATTATTGCCATCTCTGTGATATTGCTCTTACAACAGTACTATTGGCGACATGGTGGCACAACGGTAGTTGTTGCCTTACAGTGCCAGAGACTTGGGTTTGATCCTGATTGCGGGTGCTTGTCCGTACATTCTCCCTGTGACCTTCATGGGTTTTCTCTGGAATGTCCAGTTTCCTCCTACACTGCAAAGATGTACAGGTTTGTAGGTTAATAGGCTTGATATAATTGTAAATCGTCCATAGTGTGTGTGTGTAGGATAGTGGTGGTGTACGGGGATTGCTGGTCGGTGCGGACTTGGTGGGTCGAAGGGCCTGTTTCCGTGCTGTATACAATACATTCCGAAAGTATTCAGACCCCTTCACTTTTTCCACATTTTGTTACGTTTCAGCCTTATGCTAAAATGGATTAAATTCTTTTTTTTTAATCACCAATCTGCACACAATAGCCCATAATAAAAAAGCAAAAACAGGTGTTTAGAAATGTTTGCAAAGTAATTAAAAAGAAATAACTGGAATATCACATTTACATAAGTATTCAGATCCTTTACTCAGTACTTTGTTGAGGCACCATTGGCAGCGATTACAGCCTCAAGACTTCTTGGGTATGACGCTACAAGCTTGGCACACCTGTATTTGGGTAATTTCTCCCATTCTTCTCTACAGATCCTCTCAAGCTCTGTCAGGTCGGATGGGGAGCATCGATGCACAGCTATTTTCAGGTCCCTCCAGAGATGTTCAATTCCGAGCTCTGGCTGGGCCACACAAGGACATTCACAGACTTATCACAAAGCCACTCCTGTGTTGTCTTGGCTGTGTGCTCAGGGTCGTTGTCCTGTTGGTCTGAGGTCCTGAATGCTCTGGAGCAGGTTTTCATCAAGGATCTCTCTGTACTTTGCTCCGTTCATCTTTCCCTCCATCCTGACTAGTCTCCCAGTTCCTGCCGCTGAAAAACATTCCCACAGCATGATGCTGCCACCACCGTGCTTCACAGTAGGTATGGTATTGGCCAGGTGATGAGAGGTGCCTGGTTTCCTCCAGACATGACTCTTGGCATTCAGGCCAAAGAGTTCAATCTTGGTTTCATCAGACCAGAGAATCTTGTTTCTCATGCCTTTTGACAAACTCCAAGCGGGCTGTCATGTGCCTTTTACTGAGGAGTGGCTTCCGTCTGGCCACTCTACCATAAAGGCCTGATTGGTGGAGTGCTGCAGATATAGTTGTCTTTACGTAAGAATGCTGTTCATCGATTACAGCTCAGCATTCAACACCATTATACCATCTAAACTGATCACCAAACTCGGTAACCTGGGCATCGATCCCTCCCTCTGCAACTGGATACTGGACTTTCTAACCAACAGACCACAGTCTGTTAGGTTAGACAAGCACACCTCTTCAACCCTCACCCTGAACACCGGCGTTCCACAGGGCTTTGTGCTGAGGCCCCTCTTCTACTCCCTCTTCACCTATGACTGCACACCTGTACATGGTACTAACACCATCATCAAGTATGCAGATGATACAACGGTGATTGGCCTCATCAGCAACAACGATGAGTCAGCCTACAGGGAGGAGGTCCAGCACTTGGCAGCATGGTGCGCTGACAATAACCTGGCCCTTAACTCCAAGAAGACCAAGGAGCTCATTGTAGACTTCAGGAAGTCCAGGGGCGGCACGCACACCCCCATCCACATTAACGGGACGGAGGTGGAACGTGTTTCTAGCTTCAGGTTCCTGGGTGTTAACATCTCCGATGACCTCTCTTGGACCCACAATACCTCAACTCTGATCAAGAAGGCTCACCAGCGTCTCTTCTTCCTGAGGAGACTGAAGAAGGTCCATCTGTCTCCTCAGATCCTGGTGAACTTTTACCGCTGCACCATCGAGAGCATCCTTACCAACTGTACCACAGTATGGTATGGCAACTGCTCTGTCTCCGACCGGAAGGCATTGCAGAGGGTGGTGAAAATTGCCCAACGCATCACCGGTTCCTCGCTCCCTTCCATTGAGTCTGTCCAAAGGAAGCGTTGTCTGCGGAGGGCGCTCAGCATCGCCAAGGACTGCTCTCACCCCAACCATGGACTGTTTACCCTCCTACCATCCGGGAGGCGCTACAGGTCTCTCCGTTGCCGGACCAGCAGGTCCAGGAACAGCTTCTTCCCGGCGGCTGTCACTCTACTCAACAACGTACCTCGGTGACTGCCAATCACCCCCCCCCCCCCGGACACTCCTCCCACAGGAAAAACACTATGTCTGTATATATGCTAATGTAAATATTTATTCAAATCATATGCTATGTCGCTCTTCCAGGGAGATGCTAAATGCATTTCGTTGTCTCTGTACTGTACACGGACAATGACAATTAAAGTTGAATCTGAATCTGATCTGAATCTTTCTGGAAGGTTCTCCCATCTCCACAGAGGAACTCTGGAGCTCTGTCAGAGTGACCATAGGGTTCTTGGTCACCTCCCTGACCAAGGCTCTTCTCCCCCGATTGCTCAGTTTGGCCGGGCAGCTAGCTCTATGAAGAGTCCTGGTGGTTCCAAAGTTCTTCCATTTAAGAATGACGGAGGCCAATGTGTTCTTCGGGACCTGCAATGCTGCAGAAATTGTTTTATACTCTTCCCCAGACCTGTGTCTCAACACAATCCTGTCTCGGAGGTCAACGGACAATTATTTCGTCTTCATGGCTTGGTTTTTGCTCTGACATGCACTGTCAACTGTGGTCCCTTATATAGACAGGTATGTGCCTTTCCAAATCATGTCCAATCAATTTAATTTACCTCTGGTGGACTCCTAGTTGTAAAAACATTTCAAGGATAATCAATGGAAACAATTTTTGTGTGTCGTTGCAAAGGGTCTGAATACTTATGTAAATGTGATATTTCAGTTATTTCTTTTTAATTACTTTGCAAAAATTTATTGAATGAGCCCCCTGCTTTTATTATCCCAACAAAGGGCCAGTGGGGAAGAAGGTGGTAAAATACAGGGATGACACACACTTACTCTTGGGAACTTGCAGTTTAAAAGGAGATCTGGTCAGATCAAATGTTCCCAAACCACATTAGGCCTTTTAAATACATTACCAGTGTGGAAAGAAATTAATGTAGGGAGCATGCCTGCGTTCTACAACCGAGTTAAGCAAATGCATTTATTTTTAAAACCTTAATTTATTTGAGTGTTTCAAATGTAGGATTTCAGATTTAGAGGGAAATCGGTTGAACAAATTATTCCTTGGGTTGTAACCATGGTGTCTTTCCTCCAATGATGACCCAGCCATATTCTGTCTTCTCAAGAGCGTTGTACAAAATCATGAGAGGAATAGATTAGGTAGATGCACAGTCTTTAACCCAGAGTAGGGGAATCGAGGCCCAGAGGACATAGGTTCAAAGTGAAGGGGAAAAGATTTAATAGGAATCTGAAGGGTAACTTTTTCACACAGAGGGTGGTAGGTGCATGGAACAAGCTGTCAGAGGAGGTAGTTGAGACTGGGACTATCCCATCGTTTAAGAAACAGTCGGACATGTATATGGATAGGACAGGTTTGGAGGGTAATGGACCAAGCACATCCAAGTGGGATGAGGGCAGCTGGGACATTGTTGGCTGGTGTGGGCGAGTTGGGCTGAAGGGCCTGTTTCCACACTGTATCACTCTCTTTGACTCTCTCTGTCTCTATCTCGAAATCAATCCAATTATTTTCCTGTCTCAGCTTTGGTATAAGTCTGGAATTGCAGTTTTCAATCCTGCTCCCTTTCCCCTATTTCCCAGACCTGACTGGAAGCTAGGACAACTAAACCTAGGGATCCTTGTAGATGCCGACAAATGTAACTGCCAAATATTTCTTGAATTTTGCCAAACAGCAACTCAGTCACTTCGAGAGAAAAGCAGGGGCATGTAGTGTATAGGAAGAGCATATATTCTTTGAAGCGTGTAGGCTGCACATCTGGCATTGAGAGTGCTGATAGAAACAATGTATGCATTTGATGGAAAGTATTGCTGAAGACTTTGTTACTGAAGAAGGAAAACAATCCATGTCAGCAGAGCAGAACGCTCATAAAAAGCATAGAAATTAGAGGCCTTTCAACTCTGAACCTGCTCTATTATTCTATATAGTAATGGCTGATCACTGAAATTCAACACCCAGTTCCTGATTTCTTCCCGTATTCCTTAGCCTGTGGGCATTTATATAGGTATTATTTCTAGCTCTTTCTTGAATATATTCAGTGACTGAACTTCAACTGCCTTCTGGGGAAGGGTGAAGAGATTGCTCCTCATTTCAGTCTCAACTGGCCTACCTGCATTTAGCAGTTACAACACCTGGTCATGGATTTCCCCACCATTGGGAACACTTTTCTTCTGTCTAGTCTGTGCAGTCGATTCCTCCAAAGGTCATCTCCCCTCAATAGGCTATCAACAAACCTTGCAGTGTTTTGCTGCTTTCCTAACAGGTTCATCTCGCAGTGCAACAGGCACTATTTGGGATCATTTGAAAACCCCATCAGGATAATATTAACCTCCAAATTACATTTACAGTGAGCCTCCTACCAGGCTCTCATTGAAAGCCCACATGTCCCCAAAACCTTTCCTATCCATGTACCTGTCCAAATAGCTTTAAAAGTTGTGATAGTACCTGCCTCAACTGCCTCCTCTGGCAGCTTGTTCCCTGCACCCACCACCCTCTGTGGGGAAAAGATGCTGCTCGGGTTCCTATTAAATCTTTCCCCTCTCACTTTAAAAGTTGAACATGCAAGTAGATGAGATTAATTTATCTTGACATCATGTGAGGCACAGACCTTCAGGGCTGAAGGGCCTGTTCCTTTGATGTACTTTCCTATGATCTGTGTAAGTACACATGCTCCTCTCTATTTAACATTTGGAAGGGATCGCTCCATTTGCAACTCCCTGGTCCAGCCTTCCATCTCCACCTAGTACTCCCTGCCACAAGGCACTTTCCCCTGCAGCTGCACAAATGCAATACCTGCCCTTTCACCTCTTGCCTTTCCACCATTCCGGCATCCAAACAGTTTCTCTAGATAAGGCAGGAATTTACTTACACTACTTCCATTCTTGTCTACTGCTTCCAATGTACATAATCTGGACTCTTCTACATTGGAGAACCAAACGAGGTTGGGTGATCACTTTGTGGAGCACTTGCACTCAGACTGCAGGAGGGACCCTAAGTTTCTGGTTTCCTGCCATTTTAAGTCGCCACCCCACTCCCACTCGTGATTCCCTGTCTGGGCCTCCTGCTCTGTTATAATAAGGCCTGATATAAACTCGAAGGACAAAACCCTATATTTTGTCTGGGCAGGTTACAGCCTGCAGGCTTTTATATTAAATTTTCCAACATAATTTTTTCTTTCTGTTTGCATCGGGACTGGTCATTTCTGCTTTCATTTTTTTCTTTTTGACTCCTCGGCTCCGTATATTTTGACCTGCTTTGTATGATTCAGGAGGCCAGACCATGCAATTCACATACTTCACAATGTTAGCAACACAATATACAGACACAGACATTGTCTGTCCCACCAATTGTCCACAACACTCTCTTTGCTAGTTCGTCTAACTTGCTTTCCCCTTTTCTCAATTTTGATGAAGGTCCTTGTCTTCAAACATTAACTGTTTCTCTTTCCATAGATGCTACCTGACCTTCTGAGTTTTTCACCATTGTCTATTTTATTTCAGATTTACAGTATGTGCAGTTTTGTTTTATATTTCACTAGGTTCTTCAGGTTAGGATCTGGTTACGTCAATACTTAAAGGTAGCAATTTTCTGCTAAAGATAAGCCAGGATGGGAATATAGTAGGCTCTAGTCTGAAGAAGGGTCTCAACCTGAAGAGTCACCCATTCCTTCTTTCTAGAGATGCTACCTGTTCCACTTAGTTACTCCAGCATTTTGTGTCTATCTATTCAATATTACATGAATTGAATGAACTCCAGGGCAGTAGCAGCTAGATGGCAATAATATAATTAATTACCTTGCTCTAATCGTTACCAGAAAGAAAGAGATCATGTGGGTATTATTCTTTTGAGTCAGTACTGATAATGAGATTAGAAATAATATAACTATTATTAAAATAGAAAGAAAAGTCCATTTTGATTAATGGGTGTGGTAAGCATTATGGCATTGTAGGAATAATGAGTAGAGGCTAGGAACTGTAGATGCTGAAATTTTAAACAAAACAGCAAAGTGCTGGAGGAACTCAGCGGGTCAGACAGAAGCTTTGAATAGAATGGACAGGTGATATTTGGGCTCAGGTCCCTTCTTTAAACTGGAGTAAGGAGTAGCGATTCAGAGGCAGGAAGTCAAAAATAAATGCAACAAGTATCAGTCCTGGGACCATTGCTATTCATACTCTGCCTGAAGAACTTGTACTTTGACATCAAAAGCGCAATTTCCCCCTTTGCTGATGACACTATTTTGGGTAAGTGTTTTAAATGGAGAGTAGGTGCTGAAATAGGTGTTAATATATAAAAATAATGGCATAAATATAACATTGTGAAATGAATTTTAAATATGGATGTGAGTTATTACATTTTGCTCAGGTAAATAGGGAACGTATATTTTTTGGAAAGTTATATCAATAAGGCAAAGACTTAATCAATAAGGCAAAGTCAGGGCTTATATATGGAAGTATAGAATTCAAAAATAGAGAAGTTATACCAACCTGATAACAAACCTAAGTTAGATAATATTTGGAGCACTGTACAATTCCAAAGACTGTATGTTATATTTTGTCTACAGTGTTGGGATGGAATAGATATCCAATTAGAAGTGCCAGATTATAAATATCAGAAAACAATTAATGTCTTGCATCTCTCTTTGTTTAAAAATGATCTATAACATTGTGAAAAGTTTAAAACAAGGTATCAGAGAGATAGTTTCTGTACTGAGAAAGACCAAAGCTGGTAAAATATATTTACCCTAGAGGTTATATGATGTGGAACTCACTATTGCACCAAGTAGTTGGGCAAATAGCATAAATGTATTAAAAGGAATCTAAATAAGCATAGGAGCAGAAAATGGATGGAATGTTATTGGTAAAGTTAATAAGTGGGAAGCTTGAATGGAACATAAACATTTGATGGACTGGATAGGTTAAATATAATGGAATACAGGTAATTCTATGCAATTTGATCAAAAAAGAGTATTAATTTTAACCTACTAAATGTTATAATTAGCTGTAACTGGGATATGCAATGTAGCATATAGCAATTCCAAAATAAAATCTGAAAATCCTGGAAATATTCAGCACCCTGACAGCATTTGAGGGAGAAGGTGAAAATTACAGGTCAATGGCCACGTAATTCTGATGAAAGTTCTTTGAAATGTTCTCTCTATTTTACTACAAATGGTGCTTGCCATGCTGACTATTTTAGATTTAAACCATTTTACTTAATTAATGCTAAAATGTTCAGCCTATCTGCATATCCCTAAATCATATACTTATAGACCTTCAATGAAGCATTACTTATTTACTTTCTCATTCCTATAAATCGTTGTTGATAACACACATTAGGAAAAGTACCTCTGCTGCCAACACGTTTTTTTCTTTAAAAGCCTTAAAAGTTTATTTACAAATCCATTCTCTTCATTTTTAACAGCTTTGTCCATCAGATTCATATTAATAAAAATGTAATACTTCCTTGAAAGGCCTAGCGTTTCAGTTTACTAAATATTAGACACTTCCACAATTACGTTTGCACCAGATCCTGGCTGTTAAATTAGGCACATATTGTAGCTGTCACTAATTCAATTTTACTTTCCATGGGATTATGTCTGATTGGATGAATTAATTTGTATGAAATTAACAGATGTTAAAGATAAATCAATGCTTATAAACATTCAATGTTATTTAAATAAATTATCCAGTCACATACAGTAGGAATGTTACAACATTTTGAGTCCGTAACAGATAGGTAAATACATTACAATTTCTAGCAATAGACCAAGTCTTTATGGAGAATATCAGTTGCTAGCTGGTACATTGGCATATCATAATCAGTAGCATCATCATACTCCTCAGATTGCAACCAATAAGCAACTCTGAACACCTTGTTTTTCCTCAACTTTTCAATTTTGGCAATGTAAACTACAAGTTTTTGCTCTTCAAACCACGCATGACATGCCTTTTTGCCCACTACTTTCCCATTAACAATGTCCTGTAGATGATCACATTTGGAGTAGTCCAAATCCGGATAATCTCTGCGAATGCTGTTTAAATCAGTCTCTTTCAATTTATTTTTCCTAGTTTTTTCCTCTCTTTTGTGTCCCGAGCATGCTCCTTGTCTTTTTATCACGATGATTTCTGCTCTCAATTTCTTCTGTTTTTTCTTCCGTCTGTTCCTCTGCACTCTCCCCCATGTCACTACCTTACAGAGCACCTCCTCCCTATGTTGCTCCTCGAGATTATCCAGGTAGTTCACTGTTCTATTCTTGCAGGCCCACATCCTACATGACAAATAACACATGGTGGCATTGGGAGATTTCTGTATCGATGAGCTAAACATCCCCATTATCACCTCCGCATCAATGTTGTATGATCTTGCTGATGCAGTCTCCTCCTTCAGTTTCTCAGTTACATCAAGTTCAAAGTATTTACAATACTGCCTTTCCAACACAATGATGACAGCTTGAACACGGCTCCTCATCTTTGAACTGAACTGTGGATGTACTGGTAGATCCCGAAGTTTTGTCAACGTGGCATCAAGATGCACCTCCTCACCGAAGAAATCCTCCCTTGCCAATATCAAGTTCTCTGGATTTTCTGTGGCTTCCTTTAGAGCAGCAATCACCCCTTTAACCACTTTGATGCCATTAACATGGTTGATCTGATACTGGCTTGAACTGTAGAAGTGCTTCAACCAAGGCCCAGTCAGATATTTGCCAAGTAAGCCTAATATCTGAAGTTCTGCTTTTGTTTCAGCCTGGGTGAAGTCATGGAGGATGGCGCTTTTCAACCCCCCACAGGATGTTCCACTATTCAGCAGAGCAACAAAGTCATCATAATGTTCTATGAGCTTGCCACTAATATGGAAAAGTATGTGCAATCTGTTGCCACGGTACCATGGGAGGACACCTCGGGGGATGTTCCTGTCATCCATAAATGCAACAAATCCTTTTGGGGTCCCCTTTTCCATTCTTGTCCCGAAGTTTGTTCATCTGCAGTATGTCATTTACTGCTAGACAGTCTTTCCCAAACAAGAATTTTTCTCTGGATTGTTTGTGCATTTTGAGGGCTGAGCGAACTGATGTTGCAATGGAGTCAAGTGGCAGGAGAGGTCATTCAAAGATTTACCCCAATCACTGTTCACAATCCTAATTGCAGCATGATTACACCTGTCACTCAGTGCATTTGAAATGTTGTCTATTATCTTTTGCCTGGTGTCTTGGAAATCTGTTTGCTCATTGAAATAAGTGTAAGGTTTACACAAATTGTCAACCGTATCGCAAATATGTTGCACTTAGTCCTCAGCAGTACCACCAGCCAATTCATCGACTGCTGCAGAAAGACATTTATTTGTGGTGGTGAAGTATACACTGTTAATATGGGTCTCTTCAATGGTGGTTGCATCAAAACCCACAGTCAAATCCTTTGTTGCAAGAATCATCTCTGCTGTCTGCAACTCAGCAATAGCTCCCAATTCTCAGGCCATAACTTCAACTGCACTGCGTTAAGGATCATGATCCAGATTAAGTCCACTCCACTTGTAGAACTGGTTTATCAGGATTGGAATGTTTACTGTGGGAGTTTTGTTTACAATACAGTCAAACGCATGCATCCTTGTTGTTGAGGAGTAAGTCTTCTGGTCCACCTTTGACTTGACAATACTGGCAGCCTCCAGAGTTTCGATTGTTTCTTTGCAGACAAGATTGTTAAATTCGAGGCATCTCACATCCTCTTCCCGGTCCTTTAGTTTTTCATGAACTTTTCTGTACTGGTGAATTGAAACAGTTTCCCTCTTTTTCTTACTGCCACGAAACGTGAGCAATTGTCTGTGTGTTTTTTTAAGTCTCAAAAGCTCTGCCTTGGTTTCAGCAAGCTCTCATGCAAAAGTATTCCCACACAATTTGGTTTTGAGTTCCTGAATCTTTCTGTCCTGTAAATCTATTTGGTTTTGCTTTCTCTTTAAGGCTTGATTAACTACACGTTTGGGAGTTTTCAACTGTGCCCTAAGTTCACTGATCTTTGTGCGATACTTTAGTGCAAGAGCGACCTTGGATGTCGACAGAAAGTTTAGTCTTTTCTTCAATTTCTGTTTCCTTCGTGAAAGACTTAGACATTCTCTGCTACATCTTGTTGAAACACTAGATGTCGATGGCATTGGTTCAGGTGAGGCGGCAGCTGTTGTTGGCATTGCTAGATTGAGTGGAGGATGCAGACTCTGACTGCCATCGCCCATGTCCTCAGTGTCTTGAAATATGGGCACTTTGCTTTCGGCTGATGTCAAGGATTCATGATCTTGAGCATCAGGCGGTGCAATGTCATCTAAAGAAATGTGTTGACTGCCTTCTGGAAGTTTAAAAGTTTCATCACAAATTTTCATAAATGCCCCAAGTTCCTTGGGATTGCTGAGTTTTTTTAAACTTAAACAAAGTCCGGTTAATGAGAGTCCTCACCCTTGAGTTAACAGCAGCAAATGGTTAACCTTTTGCATCCGACAAAGAGAAATGTGAACTCAGCAATTTCCCTATTTCAGACAGACTTTCTCCAAAAGGGGTATACAAGTACAAGATGTGTCAATTTTTAAGATCCCTCTTAGACTCAGGCATGACAGAGAAATTCACTTCAAGGTGAACTCTAGCTATACCTGGCTGGGCTTTTGGATTGACAATTTTGCATTTCTTCTTCGGAGACATCTGTTTAAAATGTAAAGAAAATAAAAACTGAACAGTATTAACAGAAACAAGTTATTATTTGCAGTTTTAGAATAAAAGGTAGAAATAATAAAGTTATACGCTAGAACAAATAGTAAATACCCAACAAAAAAATCATATTCATCAGTTTCATCAAATCAATTAAATTCATCTCAATTCAATTACTAGATCTAAACATCTATCCATTTCTTAAGAAAAGGCTAACATTTTTAAATAGCCTGTAACCAAATAACAAATAACAAACTGATCCCATTCACACAAGAATTCACAATATAACATGATTTTTTAATCTCACTTTGTCATGAATTTATATGCCAGAAGGAAGGAATTTAATATTTAATTCCCATAAATTAATCCAGAAACACCCACTCTCAAGATAATCAAAATATTATTTTTTACACAATACATCTGACTAAAACTGTACTGTGGATATTTAGTATGAAAATATTGATCACGGATAGACAATAACACATTTTAAGCCCATATCGGCAGGCAAGACATGGCCGATTCGTATGGGGGCTTAAATTACATTTTTCTCATCATAAGATTAAAATGAAGCCACACCAAAAAGCAAGATAATATGTTAAATAAACAACATACCTTTTCTTTTGTCCTGATATTGAGATCCATGATGTTGAAGGCATAGAAGGCGTTAGAAGTCACATTTAACTTCAATCCAGCGATGCAATCGTCCATCAAATTTTAAGAAAAAAAACAGGAACAGAAGCGCGAACGATTTTTCTTCATCAGCTAGCAGCCTGAGGAAATCCCTCTCCGACAACCAATACAAACCTGCATTTTAATCTCCCCCCTCTGCAAAGCCTCCGGAATCGCACGCACAGGCAGTGGCAGATCTGCAGCGCCGCTGATGGTAGATTTTGTAACAACGCTACATACAGTCTTACCGTTAACGGATATTTGGTTTTCCTCAAATTTGGTGGCAAAGAAATGTTACTGTTCAAGTTCACATTTATTGTCACATGCACCAATTGGTACAGTGATATTTGAGTTACCATACAGCCATACGAATAAAAACACAATACACAATAGAATTTAACATAAACGTCCACCACAGTGGAACCAACATTTCTCACTGTGATGGAAGGCAATAAAGTTCAGTCAATCTTCCTCCTTTTGTTCATCCATGGTCAGGGCCTAGAACCCTCCGCAGTCGCCGCTACGGACGGCCCGATGTACAGGCCCTCTCGCTGGGATGATCGAAACTCCGACGTTGGGACGGATTGACACACACTCTGCGGCTTGGCATTCCAGAATCGGCCACTTCTTACCGGAGAACGCGGCTTCCGAGACCATAGGTCATGTTGGACGGAACTCCAAAACTGGTGATCTTCCGCAAAATATCCCGGGCTCCGTGTTGTTAAAGTCAATGCCGCGCCCGTGGCTAAAAGCTCCGCAGACCACAGCTCCATGATGTTAAAGTCAGCAGGCCCCGTGGTCGTTTCTCCAACACTGGCGATGCTCGACAAGGATCCCAGGCTCCGCTATGGTAATTCCGCGCTGCGCCTGCTTCTGAAGCTCTGGGCCGGTCTCCGGTCGGAAAGACCGCGCCAATCAAGTAGGTAGGCCACGAGGGGGACGAAGATGCGACACGGAGAAAAGACGCATCTCCGACCAGGTAAGTGACTGAAACATGGTTTCCTCCTATTCCCCCCCACCACCCCGAACATAAGACATACTGAGAAACATTAAAACATACATTTGGATGCACTAAAAATAACAAAAAAAAGTGAAAAGACTGATGAGCTGCCGGTGAGGCAACCATTGTGGTGGCGCATCTGCATTTATTGCGGTGTAACTTACAGATGCATAAAGCTTCAGCACACAATACCCAAAGTAAGGTATTTACAGTCAATAGATTAAGATTAATTTGCTAAGTTTGAGTTAAAAAGTGACCAAATTGTGAAAGCAGGGGTTATTCCTAGAAGTAAGCATGCAGGTACAGCAGGCAGTGAAGAAAGCTAATGACATATTGACCTTCATTGCGAGAGGATTTGAGTTTAGGAACAAGGAGGTCCTTCTGCAGTTGTACACACCCTAGTGAGACCGCACCTGGGGTATTGCGTGCAATTCTGGTCTCAAAATATAAGGAAGGACATTATTGCTATTGAGGGAGTGCAGCATAGGTTCACCAGGTTAATTCCTGGGATGGCGGGACTGACATATGATGAAAGAATGGGTTGACTGGGCTTGTAAAGGGGTTGTGGCCTCGGGGGAAGATGGCAGCCCCACCGGCAGTCTGGTGTCTTTTCATTGCTTTTGTTACTTTTTAGTCTGTTAGAAGTTTGTTTTAATGTTCTTCTGGTATGTTTTATGTGGAGGGGGTGGGGGGGGGGGGGAGGGGGAAACCTTTTTCAAGTTCTTACCTTCCTGGAGATGTGATTAATTTTCGGATCACATTCTCCGGGCTCTGCGGCCTACCATCGCTAGAGCTGGAAGCCGCCTCGGACTGTCGTGAGCCCCACCGAGGCTCACAGCGTGGACTTACATCGGAGCGGAACCCTAGGGCTCGCAGTCGCGGGGTGAAGCTAGTCGGGTGCTCCAACGCCGCGGAAGGCTCGATCTGCCCCGACGAGAGGTTTGTTCGCCCGGCACGGGGGAGCTGACAACCCCCCAATGCGGGAGTGGAGCGCCTTGATGCGGATGGCCCGAACACCGGCTACGTCCCGTCAACGGGGGCTCGAGGCTCATGACTGCGGAAGAGCAAGGGGAAGGACATGAACTATATTTTGCCTTCCACCACAGTGAGGAGTGTGTAGGAGTCACTGTGGTGGATGTTCAATGTTAAAAGGTGTTTTGATTGTTTTGTCTCCAAGATGGCTGCCAGAAGGGAGAGTGAACGCTGGCGCGTTAAACTGCCGCTGCTCTCTCTTTGAATTTTGTGTTGTTGATGTCCCTACTATTTTTTTGGTGTTTTGTGTTATTCTGCTTATATGTTTTGTAATATGCTTATTACATTTTGCAAGGCGTCCTTGAGAGTCCTTGAAAGGCGCCCATAAGTATAATAATAATAATAATAATAATAATAATAATAATAATAATAATAATAATAATAATAATAATAATAATAATAATAATAATAGTAATCACTGGAATTTAGAAGGATGAGAGGGCATCTTATAGAAACATAAAATTCTTAAGGAATTGGACAGGCTAGATGCAGAAAAAACTTTCCTGATGTTCTCGGAGTCCAGAACCAAGGGTCACAGTTTAAGAATAAGGAGTAGACCATTTAGGACTGAGATGAGGAAAAACTTTTCACCCAGTAAGTTGTGAATCTGTGGAATTCTCTGCCACAGAAGGCAGTGGAGGCCAATTCACTGGCTGTTTTCAAGAGGGAGCTAGATTTAGCTCTTAGGGCTAAAGGCATCGAGAGATATGGGGAAAAAGCAAGAATGTGGTACTGATTTTAGATGATCAGCCATGATGATATTGAATGGCGATGCTGGCTCGAAGGGCCAAATGGCCTACTCCTGCATCAATTTTTCTATGTTTCTATGTTCTATGTTTCTAATGTCCTGTTGATTCACATATGCACACATCTATTAGGTTATCTTCAGTCATTAGACAATAGACACTAGGTGCAGGAGTAGGTCATTCAGCTCTTCGAGCCAGCAACCCCATTCAATGTGATCATGGCTGATCACCCACAATCAGTACTCCGTTCCTGCCTTCTCTCCATATCCCTTAACTCCGCTACCCCTAAGAGCTCTATCTAACTCTCTCTTGAAAGCATCCAGAGAACCAGCCTCCACTGCCCTCTGAGGCAGAGAATTCCACACACTCACAACTCTCTGTGTGAAAAAGTTTTTCCTCATCTCCGTTCTAAATGGTTTATCACTTATTCTTAGTTACTATTAAGACTATCATGAAATCAATTTTGTGTGAGGGTCCAGATCACAATTGATTATTTTCTTATTGATGTTAAGTATTTTGTAAATTTGTCAGTTACAATTTCCAAATTCTCTGAAAATGTCTTTCCTTGCTCAATAATTTTACAGTTGTTTTGATTGAAAATGTGATAGGGTAAATGCACAGATCTTTTACCCATGATAAGGGAACCAAAAACCAGAGGACATAAACTGGCTTTGGAAAAATTAAGACATGTTCTCCAGAATTAGGGTAAGTTGTAAGGGGTTTCATAAACATGGGAGGGATATCGTGAGATGCAATATATATTGGGGAATTCAAGAAATGGATAAAACCTTAAAATCAACTAGACAAAGTGGGTCCCAGCTTCACACAAGAGGGCTGGTCCCCCAACGCAATATTACACACACACACACACACACACACACACACACACACACACACACACACACACACACACACACACACTATATATGACAGTAAACTTTCTTGAATCTACTCACACGGCCTCTCCACTTCTAATTGTCACTTCCACAATCAGCGCGACCTCTGCACTCACCGGAAATTACGCAATCAGCGCGACCTGTCCACTAAGCAGAAGTCACGAAATGAGCGGGACTTTTGGACTAAACACAGTCGGACCGAAAAAAACATTTATTCCTTTCAAACACAGTCAGACCTAATAAAGCATTTATTCCATCCAAACACAGTCAGACCTAATAAAGCATTTATTCCTTCCAAACACGGTCGGACTTATATAAGCATTTATTCCTTCCAAACACAGACGGACCTAATAAAGCATTGCACTTTCAAGCACAGGCAGGGCAGCAGGCCAAACAACTCATGGCATTGTCATTAAGGGCTAACAAATCATTTATTGCAAGTACATTGCAGACTCACAGTTCAGTCGATTCACAGCTTAGAATGACAGTCGTGGCCGCTCCCTCGTGATCTTGCAGAGTGACTGACTCACGTCCAGGCATCCGGGATTTTATGGTCCTGCCCCCACTCCCCGGAAGGGGCGTTACCTTCATCGTGGTGATTGACAGGTGAGAGGACCAATCAGCTGATCTCGAGTTTTTTTAACTCATATCTTTTTTATTTTTCATCGATGGGAAAAATACTCGGGGCCGGCTCAGCGGAGGAGGACTGTGAGTAAGATGGCCAAACACCACAGAGATACGGGGTCGTGTTTTTTCTAAAATCAATATACAATGCAGACGGGAAATGATCAAGAAGAGACTTTTATAATTATACTAGACCAAGTGCAGACCCGTTGGGTCTGTTTCCCCAACGGCGTTTTGCAGGGGGGGGGGAGGGGGGGCTGCGGCATCAAACTCATATTAACCAACCCCCAAACACACAGGTGGGGGGAGGGAGGGGGGATGTGAAGAGGGGAGGGAGGGGAGAGGAGGTGGAGGAAATGGGACAGATTTGGGAGGGAAAGGAGAGCAGGGTAGGGGGTGAGAGAGGGGGATGGGAAGAGAGATGTGGGGGAGGGGGAGGATGGGGAGGTAGGGGAGGAGGGAGGGAGGGGGAGAGGGGTGGTGAGAGAGGGGAAAGAGTGGGGAGGGAGAGTGGAGGGGGAAGGGGGAGAGGTGGAAGAGTGGGGAGGGAGGTGGAGAGGGGTAGGGGGAGTGATGGAAGAGGGACAGAGGGGTAGGAGGAAGGGGGTGGCGTAGAGAGGGAAGGGGGGTGGGGGAGAGAGGGATGGGTGGGAGAGGGGTGCGTAGAGGGAAACATAGAACCATTGAAATTAAGTGCAGGAGTAGGCCATTCGGCCCTTCGAGCCTGCACCACCATTCAATATGATCGTGGCTGATCATCCAACTCAGTATCCTGTACCTGCCTTCTCTCCATACCCCCTGATCCCTTTAGCCACAAGGACCACATCTAACTCCCTCTTAAATACAGCCAATGAACAGGCCTCAACTACCTTCTGTGCCAGTGAATTCCAGAGATTCGTCACTCTCTGTGTGAAAAATGTTTTTCTCATCTCGGACCTAAAAGATTTACCTCTTATCCTTAAACTGTGACCCCTTGTTGTGGACTTCCCCAACATCTGGAACAATCTTCCTGCATCTAGCCTGTCCAACCCCTTAAGAATTTTGTAAGTTTCTATAAGATACCCCCTCAATCTTCTAAATTCTAGCATGTACAAGCCGAGTCTATCCAGTCTTTCGTCATATGAAAGTCCTGACATCCCTGGAATCAGTCTGGTGAACCTTCTCTGTACTCCCTCTATGGCAACAATGTATTTGAACATTGGGCATTGTGACATCACACAATGGAACGTTCACCAAGTGCTTGTGCTCCTGCAAAGGCATATGTAAATGGATCCATTCCGATTGGACATCTGTGAGCATCGGGCATTGTGACATCACACGATGGAACGTTCACCAGGGGCTGGGGCTGGTGATGCTTCTATGGGTGAGAAGTCAGTTTATTTTTGAAATATTGGGGGGGGGGGGTTGAAGGATTTGATTAAAAATGTGTACTTAAACACGACGACCAATGGCAAACCCGTTGGGTCTGATCCCCCAACGCAGCCGTACCCTACCCGTAGCCCCCACTGGGGGGGGGGGGGGGCGGCATCACACACACTAACCACCCCCACACACAGAGTTGGAAAAGTGTATAAAGACCGTTCCCTACCTGTAGCCCCCAGGGGAGACGTGGTCGTCGAAGTCGGGTTCCGGCCGTCTTAAAATAGCGTATCTTGAAGTCGTCGAAGTCGGGTCCGTCTCGGCAACGCGGGGGGGGGGGGGGTGGCGGGGCGGTATCACACACAGAGCCTTAAAAGTGTAATGCCCCAATGCAGCCGTTGCCTACCCGCAGCCCCCACGGGAGACGTGGTCCTCGAAGTAGAGCCGTTCCCGAAAGGCCGTTTTTAAATGAGTGAGGGGGGGGGGGGGTGGAGGAGAAGGATCTAATGAAAAAAATGGACATAAACATAACGAAATGTAATGAGGAGTGGACAGCTGGAAGGGAAAGTGAAATGTCTACCGAAATGGCTGCTTGTATGGGTGAGAAGCCAGTTTTTATTTGAAAAACTGTGGGGGGGGGGGGGGGGGGGGGGGGAGGAGGCATTACACTTTTGCGTTGGGGCATTACACTTTTAAGTGGTGAAAGTTCTGACATAACAGGAATCAGCCTGGTGAACCTTCTCTGTACTCCCTCTCTATGGCAACGATGTCTTTGAGCATTGGGCATTGTGACATCACACGATGGAACCTTCACCATTGGCTGGGGCTCCTGCATAGGCATATGTAAATGGATCCATTCCGATTGGACATATGTGAAGATTGGGCATTGTGACATCACACGATGGAACGTTCAGCAGGGGCTGGGGCTGGTGAAGGTTCTGTGGGTGTGAAGCCAGTTTAGTTTTGAAATATTGGGGGGGGGGGGGGAAGGATTTGATTAAAAACGTGTACTTAAACACGACGGAATGTAATGAGGAGCGGATACTTAGAAAGAAAAGTGAAATCTCTACCGAAATGGAAAAGATGTCGGCGATTCTGCGTCCAGTTTCGGAGTTGCAGGGAATCAATGGAAGAAATGTGGCAGCCGGACGGAGTTCCGTTTCGGAATCTTGGGCGAGAGTTTTATATATTAATAGATAGATGTTAATCCCTTGAGATGTAAAATCTAGTTTAGACCCCAGACACCATGGAAATCCAGATCATGCTGCCTCAAGAGTCAGCCAACACCCAGCCAATTGCAATTTCCAATGCAAAGGACTGCAAGGTTTAAATAATTATTTGAAAGGATATAAATCAATGGAAATGAAGTACATATCAGCTATGTATCTCATTTCCTCAATGGATGGCCTGCGTTGAGTAATCTAATTTTGTTTCTCAGTTTCTTATTTGCTTTGAACAACTATATTCTATTTGGAGAATGTTTCATTTAATTCAAATTGTTTCTGCATTGCTTGTAAATTCTGAAAGTTTAGCCATATCCTTGCTGTAGCAAGAACTGGTGCATAATCTTTGATTTCACATTACAAAACACAGTAGGTTGTTATGTTTGTTCACAAAGAAGCATACATTTCTTTCCAACAATCATTGAAATACCATTCATATATTTAAAGCTTTTTCACGAGTTATTGAAATAAGTTGTGGGTAGACTGAGACTATTTTCCAAGATGGAAATATAAAATACTAGAGAGCATAGCTTTAAGGTGAGGGGGCAAAGTTTAAAGGAGATGTGCGAAGCAAGAGATTTTACCAGGTTGTAGCGAGTGCCAAGAACGTGTTGCTGGGAGTGGTGGTTGAGGCAGATATGATAATGGCATTGAAGAGACATTTGCATGGCCGTCCTAAGGGGGGATGCGTTGGGTGCGACCACAACCCCCGTTCCCCCCCCACTAAGAAAAAAATCGAGAAAAAAAAATCAAAGTTTCCACTTTGGAAACGGCCAGTTCTCTGTTCTCCCGTCGCCGGGCAAGAGTGGCTGAATCTGAACCCAACGGCTGTAATCCCAAAACCAGACGCTGCTGCGGCAGAGCCCACTCCCCTCGCCTCCCCCCGCCGCCGGGGGCCCAAGCCATCTTCCCCCCACACCACCCCGCTGACCCCCGCTGGGCCCACGCCACCCCCGCTGGGCTCATGCCACCCCCGCTGGGCTCATGCCACCCCCGCTGGGTTCATGCCACCCCTGCTGGGCCCACGCCACCCCCGCTGGGCTCATGCCACCTCCGCTGGGCCCACGCCATCCCCGCTGGGCCCCACGCCACCCCCGCTGGCCCCACGCCACCCCCGCTGACCTCCGCTGGGTCCATGCCACCCTCGCTGGGTCCACGCCACCCTCGCTGACCCCCGCTGGGTCCACGCCACCCCGCTGGGTCCACGCCACTCCCGCTGGGCCCATGCCACCCCCGCTGACCTCCGTTGGGTCCACGCCACCCTCGCTGACCCCCGCTGGATCCACACCACCCCTGCTGGGTACACGCCACCCTCGCTGACCCCCGCTGGGCCCACGCCACCCCCACTGGGTCCCGCTATCCCCGCTGGGTCCACACCACGCCCGCTTGGTCCACGCCACCCTCGCTGAACCCCGCTGGGCCCACGCTACCCCAGCTGGGTCCACGCCACCCCCGCTGGGTCCCGCCACCCTCGCTGGGTCAACACCACCCCCGCTGGGCCCAAGCCATCCCCACTGGGCCCATGCCACCCCTGCTGGGCCCACCCCACCCCCGTTGGGCCCACGCCACCTCCGCTGACCCTCGCTGGGTCCACGCCATCCTCGCTGGTTCCCGTTGGGCCCACGCCACCTCCGCTGGGCCCACGCCATCCCCACTGACCCCCGCTGTGTCCCCGCCACCCCCGCTGGGCTCACGCCACCTTCATCCCCCCCGCCCGCTGGGCCCGCGCCACCTTCATCTTCGCTCCCACCCGCAAGAAAGAGGGGGGATGTGAGAGAGGGAGGGGGTGAGAGAGAGGGGGAGGGAGGGGAGAGAGAGATGAGGGGAGAGGGAAAATGGGATCATCTTTAGTGAGATTGCAAAATTAAGGTAGATTTTAGTGCTATTATATTTTCTCCTCCATATGAATAATATTAAACAATATCAAATAATATCAAACAATTGGAACTGCTTTCTTTTCCTTGATAACAATACTGAAGAATATGAATTCCATAGTTTGTGACATAAATACACATTTTAATGGGATCATTATATACAGATGTAACATTTCAATTTCGAGATCGGGGGGGGGGGGGGGGGGGGTGGGGGGCAAATATGCGTCAAGCCGATAGCCTAATCATTAAAGAGTTGATTTGATTCAATTTATTGTCATTGCACTTGTCAGTGCAACGAAAAAGATAGCCTAACGATAAAGAGCTGAGAAGAGGAATCAATGCTGCCAAGGATTACTGGTCTTAATGACTACAGGCCTGTCGCACTGACCTCTGTAGTCATGAAGACCGTTGAAAGGCTTGTGCTGGCCAAGCTGAAAAATATCACAATCCCTCTGCTGGACCCTCTGCATTTTGCATATTGGGCCAATATATCTGTGGATGATGAAGTCAACCTGGGCCTGCACTTCATCCTCCAGCAGCTAGACTGCCAGGGAACCTATGCGAGGATTTTGTTTTATTGATTTTAGCTCTGCATTCAACACCATTGTGCCAGAGCTACTACGCTCCAAATTTTCTGGGTTGACTGTGCCTGAACCCCTCTGTCGGTGGATCACCAGCTTTCTGACAGACAGGAAGCAGCATATGAGGCGGGAAAGCATATCTCGGACCCGCAAACGCTCAGCATAGGAGCACCGCAAGATGCGTACTCTCCCCTCTCCTCTACTCTCGCCACACCAATAAATGCACCTCCACAGACACCTCTGTCAAGCTTCTCAAGTTTGCGGATGACACAACCCGGATTGGACTGATCCAGGATGGGATCTCTGTACTCTTTTCAATTTGACATCTTTCCTATAACATGGTGCCCAGAACTGAACACAATATTCTAAATGCGGTCTCACCAAAGTCTTATACAACTGCAACATGACCTCCCAACTTCTATACCCAATACTCTGACTGATGAGGGCCAAAGTGCCAAAATACTTTTTGACCACCTGATATACCTGCGACACGACCTTCAAGGAACCATGCAACCATCAACCAATCCTCTGCCCACCTGGCTAATTGATCCAGATCCTGCTGCAATCTTTCACAACCATCTTCACTATCTGCAAAACCACTCACTTCTGTATCATCAGCAAACTTGCTAATCTTGCCCTGTTCTGTGACGTTTCACAGAGTGCTGGAGTAACAGCGGGTCAGGCTGAGTATAGAAGTTGGGAGGTCATGTTGCAGTTGCATAAGAAGTTGGTGTTATTCAGAGTATTGTGTTCAATTCTGGGCACCATGTTATAGGAAATATGTCATCAAACTGGAAAGGGTACAGTGAAGATTTATGAGGATGTTGCCAGGACTAGAGAGCCAGAGCTATAGGGAGAGGTTGAGTAGGCTGGGACTATTTCATGGAGCACAAGAGGATGAGGGATGATCTAATAGAGGTGTATAAAATCATGATTTGAATAGATATGGTTGAGTCTTTTGCCCAGAGTAAGTGAATCGAGGACCAGAGGACATAAGTTTAAGGTGAAGGGCAAAAGATTTAATAGGAATCTGTGGGGTATGTTTTTCACACAAAGGGTGGTAGGTGTATGGAACAAGCTGCCAGAGGAGGTAGTTGAGGCAGGGACTATTGCAACATTTAAGAAACAGTTAGACAGGTACATAGATAGGACAGGTTCGGAGGGATATGAATCAAACGTGGGCAGGTGGGACTAGTGCAGATGGGGCATGCCGGGCCGAAGGGCCTGTTTCCACACTGTTTCACACATGACTCTATCTTTCCCTCTCAAACCCATTCTCCTGCCTTCTCCCCATTACCTTCGACACCCGTATCAATTAAGAATCTATCAATCTCCTCCTGAAAAATGTCCATTGACTTGACCTCCACAGCTGTCTGTGGCAATGAATTCCACAGTTCACCACCCTCTGACTTAAGAAATTCCTGCTCATCTCCTTCCTAAAGGAATGTCATTTAATTCTGAGGCTGTGGCCACTGGTCCTGGACTCTCCCACTAGTGAAAACATCCTCTCCAAATCCACTCCATCCAGGTTTTTACCAGGCTGGGACAGACGGCAACAGCTTCACACTGTGTCCCAAAGCTTGTGTCCTGTCCTGCATCACCCAAGGCAGCAGAGATGTTATAGGAGAGGGCAAGCACCGTAACAAAGTAGCTCACGATGGTTTGGGTAAGATTCAGGAATGTCTATGCATGTCACATTATGAATATTACTGAAGAACGGTCTTGACCCGAAATATAATCTATACCATTTCTCCAGAGATGCTGCCTGACTCACTGAGTTACTCCAACACTCTGTGAAACGTCACCTATTCATATTCTCTGCAGATGCTGCCTGACCCACTGAGTTACTCCAGCACTTTGTGACTATTTTCCCTTCACCCATCTGCCCAAGCCCACTCTTCCCCCTCCTTTCCTATGTTCCTTTCCACCCATAACCCTCTCTATGCCTTTACATTTCACTCCTCTTGCAAATCTGCTCTACTTATCTACATGCATTTTCTTCTTCACTTTTTAGTCATAGAATGATACAGTGTTGAAACAGGCCCTTCAGCCCAACTTGCCCACACCGACCGACATGTCCCATCTAAGTTAATCTAACTAGTCCCACTCACACGCGTCTGGCCCATTACGATCTAAATCTGTCCTATCCATGTACGTGTCCAAATGTTTCTTAAACAGTAGGATAGTCCCAGCCTTAACTACCTCCTCTGGCAGCTTGTTACATACACCCAGCACCCTTTGTGTGAAAAATCTACCTCTCAGGTTCCTGGTAATTTCTGAAATATTGGTCATAAATTTGGTGCAAAAATGCTCCAAAATAAGTCTCAGAATGCATCAGGGAGCATCTAAAAACCCCGGCATCGAGGGACTTCACGCTTTGCGCACGTGATGTGCGCAGCGCGCACATTATTTCACATTAAGTTTTTTGTAAACCTGTCATGCCACCCCCCTTTTTGAAAAGCTTTGTACTGGCCTGATTTGGATAGGCATATGGATATGCACGGAATGGAGGGGTATAGATTAAGTGCAGGCAGGTAAGGGTTGGTCTTGGCATCATGCTCTGCACAGACATTTGCACCGAAGGGCCTATTTCTGTTCTGTAGTTGTTCTAGGTGTCGCACAACTGAGAAAGATGCAACAGATTTATTTATGAAGGAAGGGAGTTACTATTATATTTCTTCAAGCAAGCCCGAGGATGATCAATTCAAAATCTTTTTCATTTGTGTGCAATGATAGCAAATAGTCAACAAAATTAATGTCTTCAAGCCTTATCCAATGCTGCAGAGATTAAAAGATTAAAGTGCAATGGATCCAACCATCAGATAACTGATCTCAACTGAGATTCTCCAAATGTTTTCAAGGGCCTACAATGAGGGGCATTATTCAAGATTCCGCTATAATGGCTGTCTCCTGAGTATTAATACTGCTATACTGTATGAAGACAGGATTGGACTAATCTGTGATACACTATCCAGTTAAAGCCCAGTAACATCCACTGACCAGCTCCCTACTCAAGAACAATTGCTTAGCTACTGTTAGATATTTTTACCTTTGTCACTATACTATATTCTGTGTCTTTTAGAAGGAAAAACAGAAAATTGGAATTGTTTTAAATGGCAGCTGGACTAATATCATCTGGCGTTTCCTTTTGGCAACCTGAAGATGCTGTATGAGTCTGGAGGCTGAGGGGCCGCGATGGGTTGTAAAGAGGGGATATTTTCCTCTAACTATTGTCTGATGAGCTCATGAACACTTATGTTTTTGACCTTCAGATCTGACCATCAGTGTGGAAGTTTAGGGAAACTTCAGCACAGTCCATGAAGAACAAATGGATTTTGTATTGTAAACATTTTCACAGTACGGTCTCCCCGAACATTTAAAAGCAGGATGTGGTGTAGAACTACGCAGAACAGTCCTGTAAAACTTTCAGAACAGTACGCAGTGTAGCACAACTGTGCATGAAACTATTGGCCTCAAGGGAAGTTTGAAAAATGATCCAGTTTTACCCATACATTCCACAGATTGGTCAGATTAACACACAATCAAAGCCACGTAGCAGACGGGAGACAGAGCATCTGCATAGAACAGAAGTGGGCTGTGGCTTCAATATTATTTCCCTTATTTAGTCATGAACATGATATCACTGCTTCTTTTCTGCATATTACTTAGCTATATATTGTGAATAAGCAGAGGCAGTGCAATTCAACAGATTTGCAGCCTCTACAGTTGAGAATGTACTTGTGCAGTTTTTCTTTTACAGCCTTTAACACTCTAACCTTCTCAACAATCCATAATGTTTTTCAACCACATTTTTGCCCTTTTTTGGGATGAAGGGGGAAGGGATGTTTAAAACATTGGTATTCTTCCTGCAGCAACATTAAGCTAGCTCAGATGAAAGATCAGTGTAAGTGAGTCACCACCTCAGACTTTAACCTGCTGTAAATCCAAACTAAGGGCAGCGTGTAGCAACTTTCAATAACAATCTTTGAAAAATCTGCCAGCATTTGGTTCATGGGCACAGCACATTTTACATAATTACAATAACGCAGTTAATTTTCCACCAGCAGGTCTGAATCATAATCTCTATTACAATGGGCGGCACGGTGGCGCAGCGGTAGAGTTGCAGCCTTACAGCATTTGCAGTGCCGGAGACCCGAGTTCGATCCCGACTACGGCTGCTGTCTCTACGGAGTTTGTATGTTCTCCCAGTAACCGCGTGGGTTTTGTCCGAGATCTTCGGTTTCTTCCCACACTCCAAAGACGTTCATGTTTGTAGGTTAATAGGCTTGGTATAAGTGTAGGACAGTGTTAATGTGTGGGGATCGATGGTCGATGCGGGCCCGGTGGCTAAAGGGCCTGTTTCCACGCTGTTTCTCTAAACTAAACTAAACAATAGATATGTTTGTGTTTAAAAAAAAAAACACAATTACCTTCCAGAACCAACTAAATGGCGAGACGGTGGGAGCACGCTGTCTGAAGAGGGATCACTTCCTAAAACACACAACTATGACTTCATAAATCAAAGAACAAACAACAATGACTGTTTACATGTTTAAGAAGGAACTACAGATGCTGGAAAAATCGAAGGTAGACAAAAATGCTGGAGAAACTCAGCGGGTGAGGCAGCATCTATGGAGCGAAGGAATAGGTGACGTTTCGGGTCGAGACCCTTCTTCAGTGTTTTTACATGGCTGTTTACATGGTGATTATTGCAAACCAAACCATGACATACTTCCAACAGTAAATAATAATCCGAGGGATAAGTAAATGAACAACACTGGAATAGGCTTTATAATGTATTCAGCTATTTTTGATAATGCATTTGATAAAGAAATTAATGTGGCCCTCAAGGGAGAGAAAAAAAAATCAATTCTTTAGAGTCACTAGCACATTACTTATGAGATTGCATTTCCAGCCTGTTTAAAGATTTTTGTATAGGTCCCTTTAAAACAAAAAAACATAGGGGCAAGATTAGACCACGTGTTACTGTAGGCCTGTTTCAACATTTACTATCATCATATCAATCACCCACCTCTCCCAATATGCCCTAATCCTTTTAGCATTAAAAAAGTTTCTACCTCCAAGACTTGATGTCCACTGGCTTCAGTGATGGCGAATTCCACAGGCTCACCAAATTCTGGGAAAATAAATGTATTTTTATCTCACTTCTAAATGGCACATCTTCTATCCTGAGGCTACAACTCCAGTTCTAGATTTCCCATTCATCTTAAACATTTTCTCTGCATCAGTCTCTTTCTGTTAGTATGTTATAGTTTTCCAGAGGAACCTGTTGTCTCATCTGTTGTCGCAAGTCCAATGAAAAAAGGGCCAATCAAACAAATCTCTTTCCATCCATCAGCCCTGCCATCCCAGGAATAAATTCTATTTTAGACTACAGCTCCTTTGCCATCACTGATATGTGAAGGTATGTGAAGAGAAAAAAATTAGTTAAGACCAAAGTTGGACCCTTGAAGACTGATAAAGGTGAATTTATTATGGGGAACAAAGAAATGGCAGATGAGTTGAACAGGTACTTTGGATCTGTCTTCACTAAGGAGGACACAAACAATCTTCCTGATATAGTAGTGGCCAGAGGATCTGGGATGACGGAGGAACTGAAGGAAATCCACATTAGGCAGGAAATGGTGTTGGGTAGACTGAGGGGACTGAAGGCTGATAAATCCCCAGGGCCTGATGGTCTGCATCCCAGGGTACTTAAGGATCCAGAAATCGTGGATACATTGGTGATAATTTTCCAATGTCCTATAGACTCAGGATCAGTTCCTGTGGATTGGAGGGTAGCTAATGTTATCCCACTTTTTAAGAAAGGTGGGAGAGAGAAAACAGGGAATTATAGACCAATTAGCCTGACATCGGTGGTGGGTAAGATGCTGGAGTCAATTATAAAAGATGAAATTGCCGCACATTTGGATAGCAATAACAGGATCGGTCCGAGTCAGCATGGATTTACGAAGGGGAAATCATGCTTGACTAATCTTCTTCAATTTTTTGAAGATGTAACTAGGAAAATGGACAAGGGAGAGCCAGTGGATGTAGTGTACCTGGACTTTCAGAAAGCATTTGATAAGGTCCCACATAGGAGATTAGTGGGCAAAATTAGGGCACATGGTATTGGGGGTGGAGTGCTGACATGGATAGAAAATTGGTTGGCAGACAGGAAACAAAGAGTGGGGATTAACGGGCCCCTTTCCGAATGGCAGGCAGTGACTAGTGGAGTACTGCAAGGCTCGGTGCTGGGACCGCAGCTATTTACAATATACATTAATGATTTAGATGAAGGGATTCAAAGTAACATTAGCAAATTTGCAGATGACACAAAGCTGGGTGGCAGTGTGAACTGTGAGGAGGATGCTATGAGAATGCAGGGTGACTTGGACAGGTTGGGGGAGTGGGCGGATGCATGGCAGATGAAATTTAATGTGGAGAAATGTGGAGAAATGTGAAGTTATCCACTTTGGTAGCAAAAACAGGAAGGCAGATTACTATCTAAATGGCATCAAGTTGGGAAAAGGGGAAGTACAGCGGGATCTGGGGGTCCTTGTTCATCAGTTTATGAAAGTAAGCATGCAGGTACAGCAGGCAGTGAAGAAAGCGAATACCATATTGGCCTTTATTACAAGAGGAGTCGAGTATAGGTGCAAAGAGGTCCTTCTGCAGTTGTACAGAGCCCTAGTGAGACCACACCTGGAGTATTGTGTGCAGTTTTGATCCCCTAATTTGAGGAAGGACATTCTTGCTATTGAGGGAATGCAGCGTAGGTTTACAAGGTTGATTCCCGGGATGGCGGGACTGTCATATGCTGAGAGAATGAAGCAGCTGGGCTTGTACACTCTGGAGTTTGGAAGGATGAGAGGGAATCTTATTGAGACATATAAGATTGTTAAGGTTTTGGACACGCTGGAGGCAGGAAACATGTTCCCGATGTTGGGAGAGTCCAGAACCAGGGGCCACAGTTTAAGAATAAGGGGTAAGCCATTTAGAACGGAGATGAGGAAACACTTTTTCTCACAGAGAGTTGTGAGTGTGTGGAATTCTCTGGCAGGTTCTCTGGATGCTTTCAAGAGAGAGCTGGATGGGACTCTTAAAGATAGTGGAGTCAGGGGATATGGGGAAAAGGCAGGAACGGGGTACTGATTGGGGATGATCAGCCATGATCACATTGAATGGCGGTGCTGGCTCGAAGGGCCGAATGGCCTACTCCTGCACCTATTGTCTATTGATACAAGTCAACATTTCCCTGTGTTTTTCTCTTATTTTTAATTAGTGAGGTTACCTTTGCTACTCTAAAGACTTTTGGAAGATGACCACCAATGTATCCATTCTCTCTAAGGCCCCTTCCTTCAGTACTCAGGGACAATGATCATCAGACCCTCAGCATTTATAAGACTTCAGCCTCATTCATTTCCTAAGCACAATTTCTTTCCTTCAGGTCCTTCCTCTCGCTTGACCCTTGGTTCCTTGACACATCTGGGAGGTTAGTTGTCTCATCCTTAATGAAGATAGAACCAAAATATTTTAAAATTGTTATGCCTTTTTTTTGTTCTTAATTATGATTTCCCCCATTTCTGACTGGAGTAGACTTGATGGGCTGAATAATTAAATAATTAATAGGCTAAAATGTAGCCAGGAATGAAACCAAAAGAATACTTTCTGAAGTACCAATGTGGCTAGTTTTGTGATTGTGGGCTCATATGTAGCAAGAGTATTGAGGGTCCAGCTTAAATCTGCAGTGGAGAGTGAACCCATAAATGCATTGATGCCATATTGCGTGAAATATTGAATGCAGATCCCATCTGACGCTGCTTTGTCTGTGAATCCCAGTTGCAGGAACTGAATCCACTTTCATGCAGGGTAGGACTCTCTCCTGGCATTCAAGGAGAAGTGACTAAGACTGGCTAGACTTTACCTGCAGAGGACATATATAAGTGACTGCATGGGCTTTCTCCAGGTGCTTTGGTTTCTTGGACATTTGAGGCAGTGTTGAGTCAATGCAAGGGAATAGAATAGATTCTCCATAAATTCAACTTATATTTTCATGTTTTCTTCACCTCCCTTCTCTGCAAGTTGGATGGCAGAAGGGGTGGAAGATTGCAACCTTCACATGGTCCGCCCTGTTTCGACAAATGCAATCAACCCGGCGTGCATAATAAAATAAGATCAAATAGAACAAGTTGGCCTACAACTTTAGGCTGTGCACGCCACACGCAAGAAAAAGGAGGATGGCAGAAGTGAGTTGCTGCAGGATGATTGGGCAATTAGGGACAGTTGAAGTAGGAAGAGGAGTCAGCGACCGTGATGATGTTTGTGACTTTAAGGGCAGCCTGGTACTTTGATTGAGGGTTCAAATGTTTCAAAGGACTTTTATTGTCACGTGTACCAATTAAGGTACAGTGATATGCGAAGAATCCTGATTATTGTGAAGAATCCTGATTATGGGTGATGAGGGCACAATTGCTCTGTAAAAACATGGTTGCTCCTTGGAACAAGTTGATGTAACTTCCTGAGCTTCACAGGAATTACATTATATGTACAACTGGTGGCAAAATCATATGTTGCTAAGGTAATGTATAACCAGATGTGTTCAGTTCAATATCAACCTGGAAATGGACATTAGCCTCTTCAAATCTTGAAATAAGCAAATTTGAGAAGTGGAACAATGTAACAAACAATATTATCCAGTACTTGGCGAGTAGGTTTGAAATACACAAATCCAGTTACCTACCTCAAATTGCCCCAGTAATACAAGGATCGTGTATGACAGCCACAGTTATTGTAATGCCCCTGTCCCACTTAGGAAACCTGAACGGAAATCTCTGGAGGCCCACCCAAGGTTTCCGTGCGGTTCCCGGAGATTTTTGTCTGTCTCCCTACCTGCTTCCACTACATGCAACCTCCGGCAACCGCCTGCAACCTCTGGGAACCACACGGAAACCTTGGGTGGGGCGCAAAGTCTCCAGAGGTTTCCGTTCAGGTTTCCTAAGTGGGACAGGGGCATTACTTACAAAAATCATGAAAAATAAAAAAATTGTAAGCAAAGCAACAATAAGCAAGCTTTTAAGTGTTCATGGGGTGACGTTAAAGGATTTTTATGTTACCAACAACGAGTTCAAGTTTTAGAAGTTACTGAGCTCATTAAGTTTGTGGCAAATGGCCCAGAATTCCAACCAATCAAATTCTCAGCGCCCATGCATAAATTGGCATGACCTTCTTTATCAAATGGTTCATATATGCTAAAACAGAGATGAAATAGAACAATTGGAAAAAGTTGACTAACATTGAAATTAGTTAATGGCTGAACATATTGAAATTTAAAAATTGGCTCAATTTGTGTAAAACATTTTACTGAAGAAACCAATGCTTAACTTTCTTAAGTGAAGGCAGACCCAAAAACCACAGGCACGCATTTAATCTGTTCTCAATATGTAGCAAACTGTTTCCAATCCTGCTGCAGGAGTTTTCTTTGGACAGGATAAAATCTATCTTTTTTCACACCAATTTCATTTGCCAATTTTCTTTTCCTGCCTCCTTCCCTGACTGTGTTGACTCCTTGCACTTCCATTGTTCAAAGGCCACCATAAAAACCCATCCAACAAGCATTTATTTATGTACAAGAATTAACTATAAATATTGTCAAGCTATTCAGTTAAAGAGGGTATATCACAACAGTGATATGGGACATAATATATTGGTCAGCTTAATGTCACTAGATAAGTAGATAGGCATCAATTGTTCAATGGTTTTTAATTATCACATGTACCGAGGTACACAGAATTATTTTTTTGCATACAGTTCATAAAGTATTACTAAACATAAACACAATCCAAGATTAAGTTCAAAGTCCACTGAGACGTTATACACGAGTCGCCAATTTTGCCGCATTTTCAGAGTCGAAGTTGCCTTTAAGTGCAGCTGTCCATAAAGCTAGTTGTCCTGGTGGCAGTGCAGGGTCGGCTGGGTCAAGCGAAAATGTAGACGTTCGCCACCGATACTCTAGCACTCTGTGCCACTGCATCCAGTGCGTCCAGTCCACTTGCTCAATCTCCTGGATTCGCACACATTCAATAGATAATAGACAATAGACAAAGACAATAGGTACAGGAGTAGGCCATTCGGCCCTTCGAGCCAGCACCACCATTCAATGTGATCATGGCTGATCATCCCCAATCAGTACCCCGTTCCTGCCTTCTCCCCATATCCCCTGACTCCGCTATTTTTAAGAGCCCTATCCAGCTCTCTCATGGCTGTTGAGCCCCAGGCTACTGAAAGGCCTCCAGCCATCACCTCGGTCCAGATCCTCACCTCAACCAGCAAACTGTCGTCCCTCTCCTGGCACGGCCACCATTAAGCCTTTGTGCTACGGAGACGCATCCCGCCGCTGACCTCTTACCGGCCCTTCATTACTGAGACCGCTGCTGCCGCCTCTCTCCACCCTCCTTTCCGGTTCTCACGTCCTCGGGCATCAGTGGTGGCCAGGCTCAGCTGCTTTCCTCTCCAGGGCGGATCTCCCGGTTCCACTGCGGGTGAGCCAGGCCTGCTGCCGGGGGGTAGCCGCGGGGCCATGGTCAAGTTCAAGTTCAAGTTCAAGTGACTTTTATTGTCATGTGTCACTGTATCGGACAATGAAATTCTTGCTTTGCTTAAGCACACAGAAAATAGTAGGCATTTACTACAAAACAGATAAATGTGTCTATATACCATGATATAAATATATACACACATGAATAAATAAACTGATAAAGTGCAAATAACAGAAAATGGGTTATTAATAATCAGAGTTTTGTCCGAGCCAGGTTTAATAGCTGTGGGGAAGTAGCTATTCCTGAACCTGGTTGTTGCAGTCTTCAGGCTCCTGTACCTTCTACCTGAAGGTAGCAGGGAGATGAGTGTGTGGCCAGGATGGTGTGGGTCTTTGATGATACTGCCAGCCTTTTTGAGGCAGCGACTGCGATAAATCCCCTCGATGGAAGGAAGGTCAGAGCCGATGATGGACTGGGCAGTGTTTACTACTTTTTGTAGTCTTTTCCTCTCCAGGGCGCTCAAATTGCCGAACCAAGCCACGATGCAACCGGTCAGCATGCTCTCTACTGTGCACCTGTAGAAGTTAGAGAGAGTCTTCCTTGACAAACCGACTCTCCGTAATCTTCTCAGGAAGTAGAGGCGCTGATGAGCTTTCTTGATAATTGCATTAGTGTTCTCGGACCAGGAAAGATCTTCAGAGATGTGCACGCCCAGGAATTTGAAGCTCTTGACCCTTTCAACCATATGATGATTTCAACTATATGATTGATATAAACAGGGCTGTGGGTCCCCCTCCTACTCCTTCCAAAGTCCACAATCAGTTCCTTGGTTTTGCTGGTGTTGAGGGCCAGGTTATTGCGCTGGCACCATATGGACAGTTGCTCGATCTCTCTTCTATACTCTGACTCATCCCCATCAGTGAAACGCTCCACAACAGTGGTGTCGTCAGCGAACTTGATGATGGAGTTCGCACTGTGATTGGCTACGCAGTCATGCGTATAGAGTGAGTACAGCAGGGGGCTGAGCACACAGCCTTGAGGTGCTCCCGTGCTGATTGTTATCGAGGCTGACCCATTTCCACCAATACGGACAGACTGTGGTCTGTGAATGAGGAAGTCGACGATCCAATTGCAGAGGGATGCGTGGAGACCCAGTTCTGCGAGTTTGGTAACCAGCTTGGAGGGGATGGTTGTGTTAAATGCCGAGCTGTAATCGATGAATAACAGCCTGACATATGAGTTTTTGTTGTCCAAGTGGTCCAGAGCGGAGTGGAGGGCCAGCGAGATCACATCCACCGTTGATCTGTTGTGGCGGTAAACGAACTGCAGTGGGTCCAGATATTTGTCTGCCGTGTGGTACCATGTAGATATGCAGACTTCCAAGACAACCTCTGAATATAGTTGTGGAATGGGATCTTACTTTCTCCTTTTTTAACTCGTAATGTTTTTTGCCAGCTGCCATATTGTCTGGAATTGATCTGAAAGCTGGATACTTTTCAGCAATCACACAGCTTTATTATCAATTTTATTTATTACTAGATGACCCGTGGACCCGTTGGGTCCCCATTGTGATGCCAGTCAAGTACACACGGAAGTATTAGATCAAAATGGTGATCGGAAAATGGCGCCGTGCCCGGCAACCCTCCCCCAACTGCGCAAGCGCAGATAGCGGGCCCGACAACCCTCCCTCAACTGTGCACGCGTGGATACCAGGCACAGCAAGCCTCCCCTAACTGCACAAGCGCAGATAGCGGGCCCGACAACCCTCCCTCAACTGCACAGGCGCGGTTGACGGGCCCAGCAAGTGGGAGCGCACTGCGCAGGCGCAACTGCCGCGTTGAATAGAATAAAGTTCATTAAAGTTTATAAAGCGAATTACTTTGTAAAATATAACGAAATTTGATACTGCACACGGCAGGCGAATGGTGAGTAATGGGCCTGTCCCACTTAGGCAATTTATCAGGCGACTGCCGGCGACTGTCAAGTTGCCGGTAGTCGCCTGAAAAACCGGCAACTGGAACGGCGACTGTCAGAGTGGAACACACACACACATTGCTTACTTCATCAGCCCGTTATGCAGGTGGGGGACAGGGCAAGCGGGGGAGCGCTGTCTGAGTGAAATTCACACGGTGCAAAGCCATGGTGATACAGGCACATACCGCAATGAATCCCAATGAGCCAATTAAATTCACCGGTCAGCACCGGCTGCAACCTACGAGAACCTACGAGACCTCCTGGCGACCCGCCTACGGCACGAGAATTCTCCCTACTCTCCATGGCTGCTTAGTTCTAGCCGCTGCTAATTTTTCAACATGTTGAAAAATTTGCGGCGACTATAATGAGGCCGCGACTAGTTCCCAGAATGCGGGAACTCCTCACGACCATGAAGGCGACTCCCTGGCAACCACCCGCGAACACATGGCAACTGCAGTTGCCTAAAAAGTCGCCTAAGTGGGACAGGTCCATAGGGCGCCCCTAAAATTGTTTGACTAACGTGTACCATTTGGGCTGTATTTTGGGAACATACACACTGACAAAAAAATGAGCTAAATAACTTTTTCTAATAAACTTCTCCTTCAACTGTTCAGATCTCATCTCTCTGCCTCATTGCCCCTTGGCTTCTGATCTGCCCCTGGACTTTGATTTTCACCTCACTCCAGATTTTGCCCCATCCTTTCCCGTTACCTTCCAATAACAAAGGGCGGCACAGTGGCGTAGAGGTAGTTGCTGCCTTAAGGGCCTGTCCCACTTTCACGACCTAATTCACGACCTCTGCCGAGTTTGCCCTTGACTCATACTCGCAGCATGGTCGTCACGAGGTCGTAGGAGGTCGTAGGAGGTCATAGGTAGGTCGTAGCAGGCCGTGATGATAGTCGTAGGTACTCGTGGCATCAAGTAGGTCGGGGCATTTTTTCTAGCATGATGAAAGATGTCCACGAGTAAAAAAGGTCGTGATTATGGTCGTGAAAGTGGGACAGGGGCAGGGGCTTTGGGCGCTTTCAGTGCCCAAGACCAGGGTTCGATCCCGACTATGGGTGCTGTCTGTACGGTGTTTGCACGTTCTCCCTGTGACTGTGTGGGTTTTCTCTGAGATCTTCAGTTTCCTCCCACACCAAAGATGTACAGGTTTGTAGGTTAATTGCCTTTCTATAAATGTAAATTGTCCCAAGTGTGTGTAAATAGTGTTAATATGCGTGGATTGCTGGTCGTCACGGGCTCGGTGGTCTGAAGGGCCTGCTTCCGTGCTTTATCTCTAAACTAAACTAAACTAATCTAAACTAAGCAAAGATCTGATAGTCAACCAGTCTCTCCTTCCAGCTGGCTGCAGCCTGGCTATAGAAACAAACTAGACTAACTGCAGACCCATTGGGTCTGCTCCCCTAATGCAATATTCCACCACTCACTTTCTCTTAAATGACTGACATGTAGATCTTCTACATTCTTTGAACACTGGAAAGAGTCTGGTTTCTTCGCTGAACCAGAGCCTCATAATTTACTGCCCCATCCATCTAATCATTCTTATGCTCTTCTTGTTACCAGAGCTACTCGTGCATATTGTGCAGTTTCACAGCATTGGAGAAATGCACAAAATCCTGCTCTGGATGAGTACATTTGAGAAATTGCTGAAGCAGGAACTGCCCAAATAAATTAAATTCATCACCAAAGGAGAAAGATTATACAAAGCATATGGTGTACATTTACTTTGGCAAACATTCGCACTGACTCTGGTTGGAGGTTATTCTTATACAGCAATGGTTCTGGGTGGAGTCAGGCAGCACTGTTCTTTCTGTGACAGGAGTTGCTTTATACAGAGTTAGAATAGGCCTGAAGTGTGAGGGTTTGAAGTGCGAGGATTTCCTCTCGTTGGTTTACTTCAGTTGCCAGTCTGACCCACAAAAAAATAAAGGATTTTTTTTCCTGTTAAGCTTTTCATAACCTGGCGATCTTCCAGTCAGAAGCTCGGGAGGAGGATTTTTTCCTTCACTCCTGTTGAAGGTTAGATTCCTTCTTCATATCCCTTAATTCCCTTCCTCTACATAAATAAATTGATTCATACAGCACAGAAACGGGCCCTTCGGCCCAACTCGTCCATGCTGACCAAGATGCCCTTTGCCAGACGAAGTAGTTAAGCTGGATACAATAACCAACGTCTTGAGTGAGAAAAAGGTGCCCCTCAGGTTCCTATTATATCTTTCCCCTCTCAGCTTAAACCTATGCCTTCTGGTTATTAATTCCACTACTTTTGGAAAAAGACTGTGCTTTCAGCTTCTCTATTCCCTTGTGTATGTATAAAATATAAGGTCCAAGCCTCTTGCACTCAAAGAAATAAAGTCCCTGCCCTCCATACCTCTTCTTGTAACTCAGGCCCTCAAGTTCTGGCAACATCCCTGTAACTCTTTTTTGTAGATGTTAGTTTACTGGTTCTTTGTTCCCAGGTTTTTCTTTTTGGGGCCTTCTTAAATAGAGACACCACTTTAGCACTTTCCAGTCTTCTGGTACATCACACATGTCCAATAATGATTCACATATCTTAGCCAGGAACATGTGTGTCCTGAATGCTCACTATCACACTTATTAAAGCATCCTACTTTCCAGGCATCCCTTTGGGATCCTGACTACGGGTGCTCTCTGTGTGGAGTTTGCATGTTATCCCTGTGAACACGTGGGTTTTCTCCGGGTGCACCAGTTTCCTCCCACATTCCAAAGACGTGCAGGTTTGTAGGTTAATTGGCTTCTGTAAATTGTTCCAAGTGTGTAAGATAGAGCTAGTGTGTGGGTGATTGTTGGTCGAAGCTCGTTTGATGAGCCGAAGGGCCTGTTTCCACACTGTATACAATACAATACAATACAATACAATACAATACAATACAATACAATACAATACAATACAATACAATACAATACAATACAATACAATTCAATTTATTGTCATTTGGACCCCTTCAGGTCCAAACGAAATGTCGTTTCTGCAGCCATACATTACAAAACAAAAAGACCCGAGACACAACACAGTTTACACAAACATCCATCACATCGTTGTGATGGAAGGCAAAAAAAACTTATCTCTCCACTGCACTCTCCCCCCCGATGTCAGAGTCAGAGTCAAAGTCAAAGCCCCCGGCTGGCGATGGCGATTGTCCCGCGGCCATTAAAGCCACGCCGGGTGATGCAAGGTCGCGCACCGGGTCTTGGTGTTAGAGCCCCCGGCGTGCGCTCGCAAAGTCCCGCGGCCAATCCAAGCCGCGCGGGGCGATGGTGTAAGGCCCCGCTCAGGTAATCTTCAACCCCGCAACTCGGGCGGGAGAAGTCGCCGTTGCGGAAGCCCCGAAAAGCGGTCTCCCAGCAGTGACCCGCGGGCTCCCGATGCCGCCGTCCGCCAAACCCGCAGTTGCAGCCTCCGAAACTCCGGAGGTCGGGTGGCAGCAGCGCTCCACCACAGCTCCACCCGCTCCGGACTCGGCCAGCCCCGTGACGGTGAGTAGTCGGCAGCTCCGCAGCTGGAACCCCAGGTCGTTCCTGTTGGAGGCCGCTCCACATTGCAGCCCCAACGACAACGGAGACCCGACAAAGAAAAGGTCGGGTCTCCCGTGCAGGGGAAAGATTTTAAAGTTACCCCCTCCCCCCCACCCCCCCACACACATACCCCAACAAAAAAAATAACAAAAACTACATAAAAACGAGACAAAAAATAATAAAACACAGACGGACTGCAGAGGCCGCTGCTGACGAGAGTCGCGCCACCCACCGTATCTCTAAGCTGATCTAAATTCTAAACTAAACTTAATGACTCCAACCCTCCATGTAAGATATTTCCAAAGACTGAGAACTCTGACTTCTGTGGAAACCACCGGGTGGCTCGGCGATGGCAGCCTCGCCAACAGTTTGTCTGTTTTTTCAACTTTTTTTGATATTTTTAGTGTGTTTTAAAAGCATGTGTTAATGTTCTCTGGTTTGTTTTATGTGGTGGGTTGACGGGGGGGGGGGGGGGGGGGTTGAGGGAGACTTTTTTCAATCTCCTACCTTGCCCTAGATGCGATTGTTTTCCGAATCGTATCTCCAGTCGCTCTGCGGCCTAACATCATGGGGCTGGCGGCCTTGCTCAGGACCGACTTTGAGCCCCACCATGGGGACGTGGACTTACCATCGGAGCTGATCCCTTGCATGGGATCGACGCTCCGACCACGGCCTGCGGATTTCACCATCGAGGAGCTCGCAGTCTCGGGTAGAGACCGATGTCGGGAGCTCCAAACGAAGGTTTCGACCAGCCCCGACCCGGAGTCAGATCACCCAGCGCGGGAGAAGTGAGATTCCCCCCTGATTTAGGAGCTGATCGCCCCAACACGAGGGCCCAAACGCCGTCGGCTTTGGGAGCCAAGATCGCCCCATCAACCGAAGGCTCGAGGCCCCCGACCGTGGGAGAACAAAGAAGGGAAGAGATTGAACTTTATTTCACCTCCCAACACAGTGAGGAATGTGGAGGAGTCACTGTGGTGGATGTTCATGTTAAAATGTATTTTGTGTGTTTTGTTGCTTTTTATGACTGTAAGGCAAATCAAATTCATCGTATGTTGCAAAACATACTTGGCTAATAAAGTATGATTGTGATTATGTTTAAGAAGGAACTGCAGATGCTGGAAAATCGAAGGTAGACAAAAATGCTGGAGAAACTCAGTGGGTGAGGCAGCGTCTATGGAGCGAAGGAAATAGTCACCAATTCGGGTCGAGACCCTTCTTCAGACTGATGTGAGGGTGGGGGGGGGGGGCGGAAAGAAGAAAGGAAGTGGTGGAACCAGAGGGCTGAGGGAGAGCTGAGAAGGGGATGAGAAAGTAGGGACTACCTGAAATTTGAGAAGTCAATGTTCATACCGCTGGGGTGTAAACTGCCCAAGCGAAATATGAGGTGCTGCTCCTCCAATTTACGGTGGTGCTCACTCTGGCCATGGAGGAGGCCCAGGACAGAAAGGTCGGATTCGGAATGGGAGGGGGAGTTGAAGTGTTGAGCCATCGGGAGATCAGGTTGGTTATTACGAACCGAGCGGAGGTATTCGGCGAAGCGATCGCCAAGTCTACGCTTGGACTCACTGGTGTAGTGTAGCTGACATCGAGAGCAGCGGATGCAATAGATGAGGTTGGAGGAGGTGCAGGTGAACCTCTGCCACACCTGGAAAGAATGCTTGGGTCCTTGAATGGAATCAAGGGGGGGAGGTAAAGCGACAAGTGTTCCCTGCGGTTGCAAGGGAAAGTGCCCGGAGAGGAGGTGGTGTGGGTGGGGAGGGACGAATTGACCAGGGAATTACGCAGGGAGTGGTCTCTGTGGAAGGACCTAGTTTCATAACTGAGCCAGTCGCATTGCCTATGTCATTGACCTCCAGCAGAATATCTACCCACTAATGTCTATGAGTTTGCTCGTTCTGATTCCAAGTCATCCCGGATCAGCTGCACACACGGAGTGAAGTTCATTGTGCCCCATGGTCAAATTTCACTTTGGCTATCCTGGTAATTGATCTAGGGTCATTTGTAGGCCAGGTAAAGATAGGAGATTTCCTCCCTTGAAGGTATTAGTGAACTTAACATGGTATTAGTGAACTTAACATGGTTTTTATAACAATCTGTAATTACGACTAAGATTGTCTTGTTTTTTTTTAAACCCTCCAGATTTATTTAATTTCTTAAATATAAATATGTCAATTGTTGTGGAAGGATTTGAACTCACATCTACATGATCAATGGTCCAGAACCTTGGTTGTTAACTGGTACCTCAATGTTTGAATGAGTTTGCATCTTAATTACCCCTGAAATGGGTTCACAAGCCATTCAGTTCAGGGGCACTTAGGATTTGATGAGAGATGTTAATGCACCCATTGAGGGCACAGTGGCATAGTTAGTAAAGTGCCTGGTTCACAATGTCAGAGACTGGATTCAATCCTGACCTCTTGTGCTGACTATGTGGAGTTTGCACATTCTCCCTGTGACTACATCTTCAGGTTGCTCTGAATGTGGGCTGTTGGGTTAAATGGCCGCTAAAAGTTGCCCCTAGTGTGTTGTCGAGTGGTAGAATCTGGTGAGAACGTGGGGACAATAAAAAATTGATTTAATGTAGGATTAGTGTAAATAGATGCTTGATGGTTAGCACACTCAGAGGGCTGAATGGCCTGTTTGTCTATTGTAGTTCTCTCTGTATGATTCAAAGTCCACGTATACAGACATGCTGCAGTCACAGCAATCCATGGCATACTTTGAACGTTATGGTTCGCCTCTAACCGTCAGTTCAATGGGTGGATTTGATGACTTAAGACAAGATGGAATGTCTTCCAGCGGAACATAACTGAGAGAGGCAGGAATTCAAATAAAACCTAGGTTTTAACCCATTGTTTAAATGTCCACCAAACAGAAAATAGTTGAAAATTTGTTAACAACCCTTTTTCTTTTAATGTTTACCCCAAACGAGGTAGAACGAGTGTAGAATGCAACTACTGCAAAGATGCCCTCTGATAATCAACCAATCTTGAGGGGAGGGCAATTTCTTCCCACTGTCAACCAAAGACATTTTATGTGCTCATGGCACATAGATTTAATTTTTTCTAGCATGCAAATAATCCATGTGTTGTTTGTTTTGGATGTCATTGTTCATACATAATTGTTTCAATATGTCTGTATTTAGTGTTAAAAATCCCAGTTGCTATAGCTATTGAAATGCGTCCAGTTCCAATGCATATCTTCAATTACTGCAATGCAGAATTGGCTTTCACTGCAATGTGCAGCATGACTACAGTCCAAACAGTTTTAGAACAGGTTAGCC
This sequence comes from Amblyraja radiata, assembly GCF_010909765.2. Taxonomy (NCBI): domain Eukaryota; kingdom Metazoa; phylum Chordata; class Chondrichthyes; order Rajiformes; family Rajidae; genus Amblyraja; species Amblyraja radiata. Next base: position 18,762,506 of record NC_045957.1, read on the forward strand.
CAGCACGTACGAGGTCAGCTCCAGGAGGCAGGCTCACACATATTTCCAGCACATTTGATGACCTGAATATTATTAAAGCGCTGACCAGACTGTTTGTTCCTCACTGACATTTTTTAAAAACTCACAGCTCACAGGGAGCTGGCCAGCAGAAGATTGTGCATATGTTCAGGGACAAGTTTCAATCTATCATTCTGAAATTATGAAAAGGTGGTAATACCAGTGATCTTTATTAATATCAATTCCGACCTCTGCAAAGTAATCATGAAGGACTGGAATTCACAGTATTGGACTGCAATATTTAAAATATATATATATATATCAAAATAAATATGTATCAAAAAAATAAATAATCCATTAATATAATATCTGATATCAATTTATTCTACAATTATTTTGTTAAAAGTTTCATTTATATTTGAATTTTGTATAAATATATAGCTGATCAGTCTGATGTGAAAGCTCTTTTTGCTGAAGGACACAAAAAAGCAGACAGTGGCTGACGTTGACCTAAAACATCTGCTTCTTATATTCCTCTTTCAGTTCAGATTCTGAATTGCAACTCGTTCCTCCAAATGCCACGTATGTATCTTAACATCATAAAAAAATGCCCACAAAATGTTCAGTCCTGCGATCTAATGAAATTAGGCCAAAGTATAATTTATGTTCCATACCACTTAACTATTTACAGACTAGAACTGAAGCACGTTTTTCAGCTTTACTTTGAGTCTATTATAATGCAGTTGGGGTATAATGAGGTCTAAAACTTACAGATACAGAGAGAGATCCTCTTAAGTGATTATAGCTTCTTATTGACTGTTATCTAATTACAATCGGTCCAACGTGAAGTTTCAGGGAGACTTTGCCAATTATCCTGCCAAAGAATTTAACATAATACTGGAAGGTTAGAGTGTATGGTGGGCTACCCAATTAAATTCAAAATTGGCTCAGATGCAGGAGTAAAAGGGTAGTTGTGGGGTTGGTTTTTCCGGGTTTATATCCTGACCACAGGTGTTGTCTGAACAAAGTTTGTACGTTCTCCCTCTGACCGCATGGGTTTTCTCCTGGCGCTCAGGTTTCCCCCCACACTCCAAAGACAAGCAGGTTTGTAGATTAATTGGCTTCTGTAAATTGTAAATTGTCCCTAATGTGTAGGAAGATTGCTGGTTGGCGTGGACTCAGTGGGCCGAAGGGTCTGTTTCCACATTCTATCTCTAGAGTCTAAAGTCTATTAGTGGAGTGCCGCAGAGGTCGGTGATGGGTCAGCTGTTGTTTGTTATTTACATTTAAAATTGAGATGACAATATAGTTAACATTGATAGTAGATTTGCAGATGATACCCACATTGGTGGTATAGTGGAGAGTGAGGAAGGTTATCTAAGTTTAAACAGGGCCTAGTTCAGTTGGGAAGGTGAACCAAGTAATGGGAAATGGAATTTAACTTGAGCAAGTGTGAAGTGTTGCACTTTAGTATGTCAAACTAGAGCAGGACTTACACAGTAAATGGTAGAGCCCTGGAGGGTTTTGCAGAGCAGAGAGATCTAGGAGTACAGGTACATGGTTTCCTAAAAGTAGTAAGTCAGATGGACAGTGTGGTGTAGAAGGTCTTTGGCATGTTTGCATTCACGGGGAAGGTTATTGGTACAGAGTTGGGATATCATGATGTAGATATACAAATCATTGGTGAAACAACATCTGTGTGCAGTTCTGGTCTTCCAGAAGAGATTCACGGGATGTTACCTGGGCTTGAGGGTTTAAGTTATAGGGAGTTGGGACATTTTTCTTTGCAGTGCAGAAGGCTGAAACATGATCTTATTGAGGTGTACAAGATCATGAGGGACATTGATATTTTGCGACAAAAGCTACAACTTTGGCCATTTGGTTCCGGACAGCCACAACCTGATTGATATCCACTGGCTGGGCTGCTCTAGAGCAACTTTGCAAGTCAATATGGAATGTCTCTCCAAACTCTTCAAAGTTGTATTCTTCACCATCAGGCTACACAGCAGACAGGGTCCTGATTATGAGCTGTGGAGCTGGAGAAGGAAAGGCAAGAGAGTGATTACAATTATAAAGAGTGCATAGTAAAGAACATAGGGGAAGCAAAATCTTTGAGAAATCTTTAAGGTGAGGTGGATAGAGACTACCTAGGAAGCAAGGAAGTTGGGATTGCAGAGTTAAATTTGACAAGAACTCAGCGATTATCTTATGGCAGCACAGTGGTACAGGGGTAGAGCTGCTGCCTTACAGCACCAGAGACTGGGTTCGGTCCTGACCATGGGTGTCGTCTGAACAGAGTTTGTATATTCTTCCTGTAACCTGGTGGGTTTTCTCCAGCTGTTCCAGTTTCCTCCCATATTCTAAAGACGTGCAGATTTGTAGGTCAATTGGCTTCTGTAAATTGTCCCTTGTGTATAGGATAGAACTAGTGTGAATGGGTGATTGTTGGTTGGTATGAACTTGGTGGGCCGTAAGGCCTGCTTCCATGCTAATACTAAACTAATACTAAACCACACTGTCTTATTAAATGGCTGAGCAGATTTGAGGAGCCAAATGGCTTGATCTTCTGTACCTGATCCATATGCCCATATGTTTGTATGTACCTCAAAAGGACATAAAGAGCTGCAGTAACTCAGCGTGTCAGGCAGTATCTCTGAAGAAAACATGGACAGGTGAGGTTTTGGGCTGTGTACTTCAGAGATGCTGCCCGACCTGCTGAGTTAATTTGTGTTCATTTGTGTATTAACCAGCATCTGCAGTTCTTTGCATGTACCTTGTTGTGGTTCAGTACAGTAATTTACAATGAAAAGCTATTGTTTAAAGAATTATCATTTAATAGCAGAAAATGTTTATTATATATGAATTACCCTCCGCAGAAATGAGCAGCACATCGGTGATATGGTCATGTGCGCAAAGGATGCTGGTAAACTGGCAGGCATGATATGGTGAATCAGGGGAAAGTGCTGGGTCTAATTTTGCAATAGACATTTGTGCACATATATAAACATATGAATTGTAAGTAATAATGGGCATTGCATGGTTCATTTTCCAGGATTCAGTGTATAAATCGCAGGAGTCTTGTATCATACTTTGAAGCAGAGCGAGGATGGATTTACATTGATTGCGATGCTTCCAGTTCTTCTATAATTCAGTTAAAATTTGACGACAGTTAACCCTCTTTCTCTCTGCACACAAGCAACCTGGTCTGTAGGATATCTCCAGTATCTTTTGTGCATTATTGTGTATTGTGTTTTGTGCATTATTGTGTATTGTTAAACATTTCTAAGATAGTAAAGGTGTATGAATGAATTCATTCGTTTATTTACAAAGCAAATAAAGATATAAAATGCATATTCTGAAGTCCCTTTTATTCTGAACAAACTAACATTATAATCTTGTCTTTTTTAAACTTGACTTGCATGAATCAGTCAAGCTGTTTTGAGTTTCAACATGCCACGTCAAGTGAAATGAATATAGAACATGGCACACAACATGAATTACACAGTTAGACCAAGTTTAAAATTATATATATCTTGACTGATAATGGTACATTTTGACATTTTATACACTTACATTCTCTATATATAGGAAGCACTATTACAGACATTGCCAACAATGCTCAAACTGGTCGTAACAAGAAATAAAATCCTAAAAATGATATACAGAACGTAGTGACTTTAAAGGAGATTTTCCTCCTACTGATCTGTGATAAAAATGTTGTATAAAGACACATGTTAATCATTTTATCATATTTATATAAATACATTTCTGGATTTGTTTTAGTTTATTTTTGAAATACAGCGTGGAATCAGGTTCTTCAGCCTACCGAGTCCGCGCCGGCCAGCGATTCACGCACATTAACACTATCCTACACACACTAGGGACAATTTACAATTTTACCAAACCAATTACCTACAAACCTGTACGTCTTTGGAGTGTGGGAACGGAGCTCACAGGGAAAACCCACGCAGGTCAAGGTGAGAATGTACAAACTCCGTACAGACAGCACCCATAGTCATGATAGAATCTGGGTCTCTGTCGCTGTAAGGCAGCAACTCTGCCACCACGCCACCGTGCACCCTAGATAGAAGATAACATTATAGTTCTATGTTGTACATGGTTGCTGCCTTACAGACCCGGGTTTGATCCTGATAACGGGTGTTGTCTGTACTGAGATTGTACGTTCTCTCCGTGACCACGTGGGTTTTCCCCGGGTGATTCGGTTTCTTCCCACATTCCAAAGATTTACAGGGTTGTAGGTTAATTGGTTTTGTAAAATTGTAAATTGTCCCTAGTGTGTGTAGAATAGTGTTAATGTGCGGGGATCGCTGGTCGGCGCGGACTCACTGAGCCCAAGGGCCTGGTTCTACACTGTATCTCTAAACTAAACTAAACTAAACTAAACTAAACTAAACTAAATTAAACTAAACTGAACCGTTCAGGCTAAGGATTAAACAGGACCAGCAGCCAGCCACACACTGAACTGTATTTCAAGAGTCTAGAGTTATACATGTTTAATTGCCATGTGTACCGGCAATGAACAATGACATTCTTACTTGCAGCAGCTTAATATATATATAGGGAGTGGGAGATTGCAACCTTCACGTGGTCCGCCCTGTTTCGACGAATGCAATCAACCTGGCGTGCACAATCAAATAAGATCAAATAGAACAAGTTGCCCTACAACTTTAGGCTGCGCTCGCCATATGCAAGAAGAAGATATATACATATTCATATTCATAACAAAACCATATTCAGTGTGAATCATGGCAGTTCAGAGGGGAGGGAACAACGATGGATATTAAATCAGCTCAGGAGAAAGGCTCTGGAACTGTCTGACACTGAAACTATGTCTCAAGTAAAACAGCTGCCATTCGATCAAGAGAATTGCTAAAGTATTTAAATAAAATTTCAAATTATGTCCATTTTAATAATTCTACAATTCTTGAGATAAAGTGAAACAAAAGTTGTAGTCGACACACTACATACAGTGGGTCAGTAAAAGTGATGTTTTTTCCATGTATAAAACTGTAAACTTTTCCCAGTGGAAACTCCTTGCTCCACATAGTTCATTATTATAATCACTCTTTTGGCATTACCCCGTGACTCAGGGAGCTGGTATGCTGCGGCCTATGACGGACACTCCCACATTAAAGTTCAGCTATTGCTCGAGCGGAGAAGAAATAATTGATGATAGACGCAAAATGCTAGAGAAACGTAGTGGGTCAGGCAGCATCTCTGGAAAAAATAGATAGGTGATATTTCGGCTCGGGACCCTTCTGACTGTCCCTAGTTAACCCATTCTTTTCCAAATGTGAGTAAAATCTATCCTTAAGAATCCTCTCCAAAAGTTTCCCAACCACTTTAGTTAGTCCTTAATTGAATATCCAAGTTAAGTTTCCGTTCAAAGATGCTGAAAATATGCAAGGAATAGGTGCCATTTCAGGTCGAGACCCTTTTACAGACCTATTCCCTTTCTCCAGAGATGCTGCCTGAACTACCGTGTTACTCCAGCATTTTGTGTCTATCTTCGGTGTAAACCAGCATCTGCAGTTCCCTTCTACACAAGGAATAATTGATCTGAGTTGATCCAGACTGGACAACCTATCTTTGTAATCTCTGATTACATTCACTGTGGATCAGGAGGGAGGTGAAATTAGTGGCACCATAATGTGGATGAGTGAAGAAGGGGGAGAGGCCCTGACAGTGTAAACCATGGTGAAATAGTAATGGCAATCTTATTCACTCCATTCGAGTGAGTGGTAGCAAAATCCACTTACAAATATAGTCTGGAACTAAGTTGTTGCTGAGAGTTTATGCTTAAATGCATGTTATCCACAATCATTATTTTTTACATTATATATTCTGTAACTTATATAAGTGATAGGAGCAGAATTTGGCCATTCGGCACATCAAGTCTACTCTGGCAGAAACTCACAGCTTTTCTTAAAAATGGAATACATATGAAAAGTAAGTAGCAGGAGATAATTTACAGAGCAATGATGCTAATGTACACACTGTTCCCATAAATTAAAATTATTAATTTACATGTGATTTATGTCAAAATCTAGCTTTTCATAACTTGGATATTTTCTGTGAATTGGGAGAAGGCAGGATGGAGGTCCAATATGAGAAGCCATGGGAAAGGTGTCTGCATTTCAATTGACATAGTTCAGCTAATCAGAAATTTGATATTTTGTCTACAGTCTTTCATACAGTGCCTCCGGGACACTGCCAACCTTATCAAAAATGTTAAGCCATTGGGGATTTAGGACTGAGATATATCAGATATATTCTAATCATGAAACAAAAGATAATGGAGAATAACATAAACAAAGCATGGTGCCAATTTTTGTGTCTAGCAGCTATAAGCAAGTTTATGGGGAGTGCAGGACATGGAATGATCATGGAAAGGGGAATTGAGATAAATCGGATTAAAAATCTGGATAATTTCTCAAATAAATTGCGACTGTGTAATCTTGCACTTATTATAAGATGTACACCCGGTGGAAGAACTAATTGGAATTAAGAACACAATATATTATGCCATTACCCACTTGTACAAGCTTCCAGCTGGGAATTGACGATCACATCATCTCAAAGCTTCTGGATTTCAAATTGAGAAATAAACCAGGATCAATAACTACGGGAGTCACAAGGAACTGCAGATGCTGAAATCTTGAACAAACCATGGAATGCTGGAGGAACTCAGTGGGTCTGGCACAATCTGTGGAAAGAATGGACAGGAGATACTTTAAGTCGGGACCCTTCTCCACTCAATAATCGGTTCTGCTACTGTTAGGAGCTTGTGTGTTAACTTCAGTGGAAATCAGGTTCAGAAATGGGGAGTAATGATGTCCTCATAAGGTAATTACCTTGTAATACTGACTGCCCTGACCTACGTCGAAATGCTGGTCAACATTTCCAGTCGAAACCCAAAACGTTGACCATTCCTTTCCATTCACAGACAGCGATTGACCCGCCAATTTCCTCCAGCAGATTGTTTGTGGCTCCAGATTCCAGCATCTTGTCTCTTGTGTCTACATAAAAATACTACTTGGGGAGGGAGGGGGGAGGGGGGGGACAAAATATTGATTTTTTGATTCGCTGAACTAGATCAATTGAAATCCAGCCTCTTGCAGAATAGCTACCATCAAAGTGTTATTTTACACGAGAGCACATTGCTGCGGATCCCAGTTAGCTGCTTGGCTTGGTGGAAAAATTCCAGAACAAACTAAAAGTCCAGTGTGATCTGCCAAAAACAACCTCACTTCATGTCTTATAAATACAGCAACCCTGGCTTAGCCAGGTTTTCCATTTTTTTGTTTCAGCAAAGCACCAAAAACCTATTAAAAAAAGGTGAAGGAATTCAGCAGGCTTTGCAATCTCTAAGGACTGACGATCTTTCAGGTCAGAATTCTTCTTCAAGACTGTAGTAGAGGGGAGATGGATGGTTGAAAGAAGTGAGGATAAGGGGTGGGGTGTGTGCTGGTAAGTGGTAGATGGATCCAACAGGCCAGAGCCACAAGGAACTGTAGGTGCTGGAATCTTGCAGAGAATACAAAGTGCTGGAGTAACTCACTCGAGTCTGGCAGTGTCTGTGGAGAACATGGATAGGCAATTATTTAGGTTCTTCAGGCACAAGGAGAGGTTCATTGACAATTGAGCCAGGGAGGGGAGAAAAGGTGGAGATAGTCACAAAAGCTGGAAGTGAAAAGTGGAAAGACAAAGGGCTACAGGTGGTGGAATCTGATAGGAAATTGGCGTGAATTGTAGAACCAGAGGGATGAATGGTAGGTAGATGTGAACAGTGGTAGGGCAGGCATAGAGGACCCAAAGGGGATTGGGGCTTGGTAGGGTGCAGGAAGAGGAGGAGGAGGTGATAGAGGGGAAAGGAGCAGGAATTTGTGGGGCAGGAGAGGTGGAAAGGTGTGTGTGAGAGGGCTGGGGTAGAGCAGTAGGAAAGAGAAGGGGAAGTGTAACCTGAAATTGGAGAATTGATTTCTCATGCTATTGGATTGAACGCTACCCAAGCTGAATTGGAGGGGCTGATTTCCAGTTGCCATGTGGCCTCACCCTTGCAATGGAGGAGGCCAAGGATAGAGTGATCAGGATGCGACTGGGAAGGGTAATTAGACAATAGACAATAGGTGCAGGAGTAGGCCATTTGGCCCTTCAATATGCAATTCATATGGATTGCAGCCGGGAGCTCCACAGACTCCACTGGCTGACAGGAGACCACATCAAGAGCATCAAGTGTGATTGAGGATGTTCGAGGAGGTGCATGTGAACCTCGGTCTCACCAGGAAGGGCTGTTGTTTACTCCTGCCACCCCTGATTGGAACCTTACCATTGATGCCTGTCTACTGGAGAACAGATTGAGGGACTGCTATAATGCTTCAGGACTGCAGATGCTGAAAACTGGACTCCTCCGTATTACCAAACAATGGTTTTCAACTGCGTTTCAGTACAGCATTTGCTGCCATGTATCCGTGTAGTCTTATCAATTAAAATCATAATTGGAGTCCTTTGCTTTGGTGATATCATAGACACGGCAAAGGCGGCACGGTGTTCTGGGGGCTATAAAGTATTTAAGCACACTTACCCTCTTCCAGTTCTTTGTCACTGTGTGAACTTATTGACTAGTCTCTCAAAAGGACAGGTGCAAATGCAGGCTGTGAAATATTTGGACATTGTGGTTGTCTTAGTTAAATAGTTGGTGGTATTGAAAATCTGTCACTGTATAAGGCTTGCCTCAGTATTTGTGGAGATGGAAGAACATATGAATTTTAGTATTGAATCTGATTAATGGAGATATTTGGTGGGTGGGTGAAGAGGAGTGATGAAATTAGCAGCGGATAAAGTGAGAGGTGTAAATGATTGGATGTGGTACAAGGATAGGAAAGGTTTAGAAGGAGAGATGTAGGAACAAAGAGCTGCAGATGCTGATTAAAATACAAAAAGACACAAAGTGCTGGAGTAACTCAGCAGGTCAGGCAGCATCTCTGGAGAATACGGATAAGTGATGTTTCGGGTTGAGAACTTTGTTCAGACTGATTTTAGGGGAGCGAAGAAAGCTGGAAAAGGCAAGAGACAGGACAAAGCGTGGCAGGTAATGGTTTGACCTGGCAAATGGGGTTCATAGGGAGATGGTCGGAATAAAGGCCGGAGATAATAAAGGAAAGTGTGAGACACGCTTGAAGAGTTGCTGTTTGTGAAACCAGGAGGAAGAAAGTAGCGGGGGGTGGAGGTGGGGCACAGGGAAGGGGGTGGAGGTGGGGCACAGGGAAGGGAGTGGGGGGGGAAGAGATGGGAACATCTGCCATTCCTTCCTACACACTAGGCAATCACGATTGTTCTAACCCTACTGATGTATGCAGCCAATACATTCTTTGGGTAAGGTTGGCAGGGTGTAGCCCTCATTCAATGAGTGGGTGTGGATTAATTGCTTACCATGAACCCAAAAATCCAATCTCCACGAAAAGTAATTGAAGGGGTGAACTTTCCTTCTGTGAATGAACAGGACATGCTGGCACACCACAAGTTGAATTATGTGGCCGTGGGGCACCTCTTTCATTTAAACAACTAGGTGACTTGTGAAATTTGGGTGACCATTGCAACCATCATTCTTCCCAAAATGTTTGCTTGCCTTCTTTGCAGAACATTGGCATAGTCACATTACTTAAATGAAATCTGTCCAAAAAATGACTTTTAAAATTATGCTCTAAAAAAAGTATGAGACAACAAGGTTATTTTTACAAAATTACCACAGCACAAATTTAGAAAATATAATAAGTGTGCGGAATCTCCATCATGCAAAAACCAGCTAAAATAACAAGGTATTTCAGGATGTGGCCGTGTAGCTCGACAGTTAGTTTTAAACCTTTTACTTTTATATACGTATCTTTTGATGCATAACAGTGTGCTTTTCAAAACCTTGCAGTTAAAATTCATTTATGATAAATACACTTTAGCCAGTGTTGGCTACTCCTAGGCGATTCTGTTAGAAGCTCCATTTCATTATTATTTTTGTATGAGTTGGATCAATTGTGACCCAGCCCAATTTCCCATGGCCCTAGTGCTTGCTGTATTAGTCATGGCACCAGTTGGAAGAGGGCTCTGCCCAAGCCGGCTGCCTGCCCCTTTTCCGGTGTTACGTCCACGCCTCGGTGGTACTAGAGAGAGACTATGCGCTGTCCACGGTCACCCTGGGGGATTTCCAGGACCGCTGGGCACCTAGGGGGGTGGAATGTGACTTTATTAAGGATTGTGAAATAGTTATTTAAGAACATTTGATTTACTTGTATTATGGTGGTGGGTTTGGTTGTATTGTTTAGTCATAGAGTCATAGAGTTAAAGGCCTGTCCCACTGTACGAGTTCATTCAAGAGATCTCCCGAGTTAAAAAAAAAATCAAACTCGTGGTAAGCACGTAGAATGAACGTAGCGGGTACGTCGGAGCTCGGGGACGTCTCTTAGTGGCTCGTAACGCTAACGGCAGGTACTCGGGAAACGCGGTAAGCTCGGGAAGGCTCGTGAAGATTTTCCAGCATGTTGAAAAATGTCCACGAGAGCCCCGAGTACCTGCGAGCGGCCATTAGCGTAAATCTCTGAGTTCGAATCAGGGCAAACTCAGGAGAACTGTTGAATGAACTCGTACTTTCCGGTGGGTGGCGCGACCGACATCGCAGCGGCCTCTGCAGTCCGTCTGTCTTTTTTTAAATTTTATTGTCCTGTTGAGGGTATAGTTTGTAGTGTATGTGTATATGTTTTTGACTGTGTATGTGTGGGCGCGGAGGGGGGAAACTTTTAAATCTCTTCCCTGTATGGGGACCCGACCTTTTCCCTGTCGGGTCTCCGTTGTCGTTGGGGCCTGGCACCGTGGAGCGGCCTCCAACTGGAACGACCTGGGGACTCAAGTCACGTAGCCGGCAGAGCTGCAGACCTACCATCGTGGAGCTGGCCGGCTTCGGAGTGTGGAGAGCTGAGGTGGCGCGCTGCTGCCATGGATGGTGACACCGGGAGCTCGCGGGTCCCCGTGGGAGACCGCTTTGTGGGGCACCGGCAACGGCGACTTCTCCCGCCTGAATTGCAGGGTTGAAGGTGACCTGGAGCGAGGCCTTACATCGCCCGGCGCGGCTTAAACAGCCGCGGGACTTGCTAGCGCCCACCGCGGGCTCCAGTGTCGGGACCTGGAGCAGGGCCTTGCATCGCCCGGCGCGGCTTTAAGTGTCCGCGGGACTAGCTAGCACCCACCGGGGGCTTTGACTTTGACTTTGACATCGGGAGAAGAATGGAGAGCAGGGGAGAGACAAGACTTTGCCTTCCATCACAGTGAGGAGGAGATTCACTGTGATGGATGTTTGTGTGGATTGTGTTGGTGTGTGTCTTGGTTCTTTTCTTGTATGACTGCAGAAACCAAATTTCGTTTGAACTTCATCTGAGGTTCAAATGACAAATAAACGGTATTGTATTGTATTGTATATTGTACAGTGGGATAGGGCTTTTATAGAGTAATACAGTGTGGAAACAGGCCATTTGGCCCAAATCGCCCACACCGGCCAACAATGTCCCATCTACCCTAGTCCCACTTGTCTGTGCTTGGTCCATTACCCTCTAAACCTGTCCTATCCATGTACCTGTCCAACTGTTTCTTAAATGATGGGATAGTCCCAGCCTCAACTACCTCCTCTGGCAGCTTGTTCCATACACCCATCACCCCTCAGGTTCCTATTAAATATTTTCCCCTTCATCTTGACATATGTCCTCTGATCCTCGATTCCCCTACTCTGGGTAACAGGCTCTGTGCATCTACCCGATCTATTCCTCTCATGATTTTGTATACCTCTATAAGATCTCCCCTCATCCTCCTATGCTCCATGGAATAGAGACCCAGCATACTCAACCTCTCCTTATAGCTCACCCCTCTCGTCCTGGCAACATCCTCATAAATCTTTTCTGAACCCTTTCATGCTTGACAATATCTTTCCTATACCATGACGCCCAGAACTGAACACAATATTCTAAATCCGGTCTCACCAACGTCTTATACAACTGCAACATGACCTCCCAACTTCTATACTCAATACTCTGACTGATGAAGGCCAAAGTGCCAAAAGCCTTTTTGACCACCTCATCTATCTGCAACTCGACCATCATGGAACCATACACTTGTACTCCTAGATCCCTCTGCTCTACAACACTACCCAGAGGCCTACCATTTACTGTGTAGGTCCTGCCTTTGTTCAATGTCCCAAAATGCAACACCTCACACTTCTCTGTATTATAGTCCATCAACCATTCCTCCGCCCACCTGGCCAATCGATCCAGATCCTGCTGCAATCTTTCACAACCATCTTCATTTTCTGCAAAAACACTAACTTTTGTACCATCAGCAAACTTGTTCATCTTGCCCTGTATGTTCTCATCCAAATCATTGATGTAGATGACAAACAGTAATGGGCCCATCACCGAACCCTGTGGCACACCACTAGTCACAGGCCTCCATTCTGAGAAGCAACCCTCCACCATCACCCTCTGCTTCCTTCCATGGAGTTAAGTTGCTATCCATTCAGCTATCTCTCCTTGGATTCCTTGAGATCTAACCTTCCAGAGCAGCCTCCCATGCGGCACCTTGTCGAATGCCTTACTAAAGCCCATGTACACAACATCTACAGGTCTGCCTTCATCAACCTTTTTGCTCACATCTTCAAACAAATCAATCCCACGCACAAAACTATGCTGACTGTCCCTAATCAGCCCTTGCCCATCCAAATGCCTGTATATACTATCCCTCAGAATACTCTCCAGTAATTTAACAACTATAAATGTTAAGCTCACCGGCCTATTAGTACCCAGCATTTTCCCTGCAGCCCTTCTTGAATAGAGACACAACATTTGCCACCCTCCAATCCTCTGGCACTTCTCCTGTATTTAAGGACGACTCATAAATTTCAACCACTGCTCCCGCAATTTTCTCTCTAGTTTCCTGCAATGTCCTCGGATATATCTGATCAGGCCCCGGAGATTTGTCTACCTTCAAACACGACAGTACCTTCAGTACTTCCTCGATGGTAACCCTGACTGCTCTCATGACACTTCCAGTGATGGCTCAAAATGTCCTATGTCCTATTATCTTTCTCCTCGGTAAATACTGAGGAGAAATACTCATTGAGGACCTTGCCCATCTACTGTGGCTCCACATATAGTGACCGCTTTTATTACTGAGAGGTCCCACTCTATCTCTAGTTACCTATTCCCCCTAATGTAATTCTAAAATCTTTTGGGATTGTCTTTTATGCTACCTGCCAGAGCTATCTCCTGGCCCCTTTTTGCCCTTCTGATCTCCGTTTTTAGTTTGCTCCTTAGTTCCTGAAATTCCTACAGGGATGCACTTGATACCAGCTGCCCATACCTGTCCCATGCATCCTTCTTGTTTTTGACTAACGTCTCAATTTCCCTCGTTAGCCAAGCTTCCTTACGTTTGCCTGCTTTGCATTTTGCTCTGCTTTACAGATCTTGAGCTCGCTTCAGTACACTTAAAGACATCCCACTTGGAAGATGTTCCTTTCCCCTCAAATAACCTGCTCCATTCGACTTGAATGAGACCTTCGCTCATACCCTCAAAGTTGGCCTTACTCCAGATGAGCATTTTAACACGTGGACCTTTTCCGTCCTGATCCATAACTATCTTAAACCTAATCGAACTGTGGTCACTTGTCCCAAAAGGCTCCTCCACACACACTTCATTTACTTGCCTTTTCCAATTTCCCAATACTAGATCCAGTGTTGCTCTCTCACATGTGGGGGACTCTACATACTGTTTAAGTAAACTCTCCTGAACACTTTTGAGGAATTGCAACCCATCTAAACACTTCACGGTATGATTTTCCCAGTTTACATTTGGAAAGTTAAAATCCCCTACTACAACAATCTTATTTGACCTGCAACTGTCTGCAGTCTCCCAGCACATTTTCTCTTCTAATTCCCGTTGACTATTTGGGCGTCTGTAGTACACCCCGAACAAGGTGATCATTCCTTTCTTGTTCCTAAGCACCACCCATATAGCCTCAATAGATGAACAGTCTGTAATGTCACCTCTGAACACAGCCGTGACATCCTCCTTAATCAACAATGCAACTCCCCCTCCTCTTTTTTACTCACCCCTGTCCCTCCTGAAGCTCCTGTACTCTGGAACATTGAGCTGCTAGTCCTGCCCCTCCCTCAACCAGGTTTCAGTCATGGCTACAACGTCCCAGTCGCGCCCTAAGCTCATCTGCCTTACCCGTCAAGACCCTTGCATTAAAATACGTGCAGTTTCAACCAACCCTCCTTCCTCGCTCTCCGGCTTTTTGCCTATTCTGTCCATTAACCTTTCCCACATCACCCTCCATACCAACTTCTAGTCTCTCCTGTGCCTCTGTCCTGCCTAGTGTAAAAAGTTATCTTGTATTGTATTGTATTGTATTCAAATTTATTGTCATTGTCTCAATTAGAGACAACAAAATGAATTTTCCTTACAGGCAGTATCATAAAAATTAATAAATAATAAATAATAAAACATATTAAAAATAAAATTGAATTAAAAAAAGAAAAGCACAAACACAGAAAGTCCACGACACAACATAACACAGTGGCACCAAGGTGAGGAAGGCACCATAGTCCAGCCAGCCTCCCCTCCGATCTTCCCAGATGTTCATCCGTGGTCTGGGCCTTCCCAGCACCTGCAGTCGCCGCACCGGGCGGCCCGATGTTCAGGCCCTCACGCCGGGCTGGAGGAACGCCGACGCCGATCCCCAACGGTGAACATCCTCCTCCTCGGCGGCCCGGACCTCTGTGTCATTGTAACACGAAGCTATTGTCCAAGATGCCAATACACTCTCCCTTGGCTACTTCATGGTTAGTTTTTAGGCCACTGTTGTTTTATATTCAGGTAGGCATTCAGTTTTAATTCTTCAAGTTATCAGATTTAGAAACTTCACAATGCGGTAGCTTCACAGAATTCATTATTTAATTCACATGTTTAATCAATAATGTTTTATTATTAATGTTTAATGTTTTATGTGTCACTCCTCACTGTATGTCATGTTATCATTTGTGGGTGGAGCACCAAGGCAAATTCCTTGTATGTGAATACTTGGCCAATAAACTTATTCATTCATTCATTCAATCATTCATTCATTCATTCATTCATTCATTCATTCATTCATTCATTCATTCATTCATTCATTCATTCATTCATTATGTTCTGAAGTATTCATTGCATTAGGATTGTTTTTTTTATTTACTGCAAATGTATGTATAAAACAAGATTCCAATGTTCTTTGATTATCCTTTAATCTGCATCTTTATTTTTACACACCAATCAATCAATCAATCAATCAATCAATCAATCAATCAATCAATCAATCAATCAATCAATCAATCAATCAATCAATCAATCAATCAGATTTATTCATCACATACACAATAAAGTGCAGTGAAATGAATTTGCCAGCAGCGGTACAATAAAAAATAACACACAATACACAATAAAGATTTAACACAAACATCCACCACAGCAGTCTTCACTGTGGTGGAATGCATAAAAGGACAGTCAGTCCTCCTCCATTGTTCCCCCGTGATCGGGGCCATAAACCTCCGCAGTTGCCGCTGCGGGCGGCCAGATGTACAGATATTCTCGTCTGAAAGATAAGTCCCGGATCGGTGCTTCCCTACCGGAGACCGCAACTTCAATCAATCAGTTTTATTCGTCACCTGCACATAAAGTGCAAGTGAAATTAATTTGCCAGCAGCAGTACAATGAAAAAAGAACACACAAAAACACAATAAAAATTTAACACAAACATCCACCACAACATTCATCGCTGTGGTGGAAGGCACAAAATTTGGCCAGTCCTCCTCCATTTCCCCTGTAGTCGGGACCTCAACCCTCCGCAGCCGCCGCTGCGGGCGTCCAGATGTGTAGACAAGGTAAAGTCCAGATAAAGTCCAGGTAAGTCCTGAATCGGTGCCGCCCCCACCGGAGACCGCGGCTTCAGGTTGGTGTAGGCCGCAGGCCGACGGTCGAAGATTTAAAGTCCCCTCCGTGCCGAAGCCAGAAGCACCGCAGAATGCAGGGTCGATGGTCGGAGCTCCTCTCCAGGGGTCCCCGGCGAGGGACCCCGCTCCTGATGGTAGGTCCCCGCCACGCCCGCGGTAGAAGTAGGCCGCGGGCCGGCGCTCGGAGCTCTTCACCTCCCAGGTCCCCAACAAGGGACCCCTGGCTGCGTACCATGCGCCAGATGGAGCTCTGCAGACCGCGGCTTCAGGCTGCTGCGGGCCAGCAAACGGAGCGCTACCCTCCGACGACCCCCGGCGTGGGCCCGCCCGCTCCACGACGAGTGTCTACGCTGCGCCCGCTGCTGAAGCCCCGGGCATGTCTCTGGGAAAGGCCGCACCGATCCTCGATGTTAGACCACGGGCGAGGCAACATGGAAAAAGTCGCCTCTCCGTGGAGGAGGCGACCGAAACGGTTTCCCCCTTACCCCCCCACCCCCCACACAAGACACACAGAGAGACACCAAAAACACACATTAGGACACACTAAAAATAAAAAAAAGTAGAAAAAAACAAACACGCTGCTGGCAGGGCTGCCGGCTTGTAGTGCCCCCACCGACCTCCGTGGAGGAGGCGACTGAAAGCGGTTCCCCCCTTACCCCCCCTCACCACACCCCACACAAGACACACCAAGGGACATTAAAACGCGCATTTGGACATACTAAACAAACAAAAAAAGTAGAAATGACGAACACGCTGCTGGCAGGGCAACCATCTCACAGCGCCCTCACCGACCGGTTCTACCTACATACATACATACATTTTCAAAATATATTAAAACAATTTCAATTTTCTACATAATATAATAGAGGAAAAAAATCTATCAAACTTCCCCTCAGTCTGAAGAAGGGTTTCGGCCCGAAACGTTGCTTATTTCCTTCGCTCCATAGATGCTGCTGCACCCGCTGAGTTTCTCCAGCATTTTTGTGTACCTATCAAACTTCAATGTTGTGCATGATGGACCACATCAACTTTAACCTGACCTGGTCTAACCACAGACGATTTGGCCAAGAAAAGATACAAATCCCTCCACTTCATCAGAAAATGAAGGAAATTCAGCATGTCCTCGAATGACCCTCACAAATTTCTACAGATGCATGGTATGAACAGAATGCTCTTAGGCAATAATTGAATTATTTTAGGTGATCTCCAACAACCCCCCCCCCCCCCCCCACTAAAACTCCCCTTCCCTCCCCCCTCTAAAACCCCTCCCCAGTGCACCACCTAGACCCTCTCACCTACTTCTCCCCCATCCCCTCTCCACCTACATTCCGTCCTCTGGCTTCACAATTCGCAACTCTCCAATCCTTTTGTCTCACACTGTCTGTTCTTTCATCTCTGACCGTTGTCTAACCATCTGCATCAAAATCCCCTTTGCCTATGTTCACCTATTACCTGCCGCGCTTTCCCCAGCCCCTTCTCCTAGATCTCTTTCCCCCATCCTACAATCTGTCTGAAGACGCGTCCCAACCCGAAATGTCATCTGCCCATGTTCTCCAGGGATGCTGCTTGACCCGCTCAGTTACTCTACCACCTGTGTTGTTTTTTAAAACGTTTATTTTCTATCGAATGTAACTTTTCTCTAATTCCCGCTTCTTTTAAAATGTAATCCTTATTTTAATAGACTGGTATATAATGGGGCAAAGTGTTACTGCATTTAAAACTTTGATGTTTTACAAATCTTCCTTTATTCCCATGACATAAATAGTTTTGAACATGTCTGATCTTAAATAAAATAGCCATAAGAAAATAAAACTTCCACAAAGCATCTTAATGGGTGTGCCTTGGGAACATCTATGAGATGCTAACAAGTGTTTCAGGTGTTGGCCACTGCGGATAACTTCAACTAACCCTATGTACCAAAAATGTGCCACACTCTTTTGTTCAGGCAGCCATAAGAGAAGGGAATAAGGAAACAATGGCACTTTACAGTTCAGCTGTTGGTGGTGTAGGTTGGGATTAATCAAGGGCATATCACAAAGACATGCTGGTTGGAAGGTTAATTGGCCACAATAATATAGCTGGTAGCTGGGTGATAAGAAAATTGGAATGAGTTCAAGAATATATGAGAGGGAACAGGTTATGGGGAAATAATTGGGGAATGTGATGGATGAGATAGTTTTGATAACCAAAGATGAGCTGAATGGCCTCCTTCTATGTTGTAAAGAAACATGGACAGCACAAAATTAAAAATGAATGAAAAAGTTTTGGTAATGTTACTTGCCACTACTCTGAAAACTGAGTGCACCCTTGTAATATATTTTGTTTTGTTCAATTGTTGCAGTCTTAGCCTTTAAAACTTTTCAGTATGACTTAGCCTTTTTCAACTTTTCATTTTTTTTAAATGGGAATGATAATTCGTGAGACATATCTACCTTGGAATGAAGTTCATTGAACAGTCAGTCATGGGCCGTATTCAGTAAATTCCCTTCTGCCAAGGTTACCCAGGCCAAGATATACGTATCCACTCCCCCCCCCCCCCCCCCCCCCCCCCCGCCCCCCCCCACAGATGTTGAGCGTCTACCACTCTCAACAATCAACGAATGTCGTGAAATGCTCCCCACCTATTGGCACAAGGGACTTCTTAACATCTTGTCCTGTGTATTTGATTCTTCCTTCTGCCATTAATACATTCCATATGTTGACCATGTTTCGCTTAGGTAAGTATTTCCATAAATGCATAATTTCCTTCAGTTGTTGGCAGTTCATGAAAACAGCATTCCCAGCCCTTTCTCATTAATATCTTTGGCACATATATATCATCAGATTTCTACACGTGCCTCTATAAAAGAATTATTTTAAATTTAATTATTTGTTATATTCATGTTTTGATGTGTTATTTGTAAATCTCCTTACAGTATATTTGTCCCATTATAGCTCATATTTAGTTGTGACAAAAATAGCCCTGAATGCATGGGTCCACTTTAACTGCAGAATGATTGGCTGGAGATTGCAGGTAATTCATGCATCCACGTAATTAAAACCCATATCCTGAAAATTATACATGCTTAAAGACGTCATGTACCCTTGGGGCAAAAATCTTATGATTCTCAGATCTCTGGAACTTACCGAGTTTTAACTGAAAGACCTGTTGACATTGTGTAAGCCAATCCAAATATAGTGGGTTATATTCAAAATTGACCAATAAGATTACCTGAAAGAATGTGCTTAAACTAATATTGGCATTGATTGTACAGAATACATTTTATATCCTAAAAATCTTTAATCTAGAATGTACTGGAATGAGTTAATGTCGAACAAGAAGTGTACGTTTATAAGTTCTTAAGCAGCCTCAGAGACAGATCACAATCTGAGAGGAATTTTCATTTACTCCTCGCATATTTTCAGCATCTTTGAATAGAAACTTAACTTGGATATTCAGATAAGGACTAGTTTAGTTTAGTTTAGTTTAATTTAGTTTAGTTTAGTTTAGTTTAGTTTAGTTTAGTTTAGTTTAGTTTAGTTTAGTTTTGTTTAGTTTAGTGATACAGTGCAGAGACAGGCCCTTCAGCCCACTATCCTACATACTTTCCTACACTAGGGACAATTTTTACATTGATACCAAGCCAAATAACCTATAAACCTGTAATCTTTGGAGTGTGGGAGTAAACTGAAGTTCTCGGAGAAAACCCACGCAGTCATGGGGAAAACGTACAAACTCGTACAGACAGCACCCCTTAGCCAGGATTGAACCAGGGTCACTGGCTCTGTAACTACTGTAAGGTAGCAACTCTATCACTGCTGCACTGTGCCACGCCAGACAATAATTTAAGTGGGAGGGAAACTATTGGAGAGGATTCTTCAGAATACAATTTATTTATAGTATATTTGGAAAATAATGGGCTAACTAGGGACAGTCAGAAGGGTCCCGAACCAAAACATCATCAATCCATTTTCTCCAGAGATGCCCCCTGACCCGTTGAGTTACTCCAGCACATTAGTGTTAATCTTTGGTATAAACCAGCATCTGCATTTCATTGTTTCTACAGCTTGCCTATATACTGAGCAAATCATGATTTTTGAGGAGGTGTTGTAGGTGATAAATGAGGGTTAATGTGATAATATTTTTAAATAACTTGAACAAAAAGAACCAGTAAATCTCAAAGGAAGGACTGTCAGGAAGAGGTGAAGGAATATGGTGATACTGATGGGCCGAAGTGTCTTTATTTCAATGCAAAGAGTATTGTGGAGAAAGCAGATGAACTTAGAGCCTGGATCGGTGCTTGGGACTATGATGGCGTGGCCATCGTGAAATGTAATTGTGAGAGGGACACGACTGGCAGCTCAATGTGCCGGGGTTTCAAAATTTCAGACGTGATCGAGGAGGAGGCAGAAGAGTTGGAGGAGTTGCCCTACTAATCAGGCAGATTATCATGGCAGCACTCACAGACAAAATACTGGAGGTTTCATCCATTGAGATGACAGAAATAATGAAAGGTGCAAGCACTATAAACGGATTGTGCTATAGTCTCCTTAACAATAAGTGGGAGATGGCGGAACAGATATGTGGACAGATTACTGAAAGCTGCCAAAGTCTCAGAGTTGTCTCAGTTTGTGATTTTAACTTTTCCAATATTGACTGGGACTTGCTCAGTACCGAAGGCATTTGGTTTGTACCTCGGATTTGGCAGGTGTATCCAAAAGAGGTTTTGAAACAGTATGTGGATAGTCCAGCCCAAGAAGGGAACATACTTTACTCAGAGAGTGGTAGCTGTGTGGAATGAGCTTCCAGTGAAGGTGGTGGACGCAGGTTCGTTTTTATCATTTAAAAATAAATTGGATAGTTATATGGATGGGAAAGGAATGGAGGGTTATGGTCTGAGCGCAGGTATATGGGACTAGGGGAGATTATGTGTTCGGCACGGACTAGAAGGGTCGAGATGGCCTGTTTCCGTGCTGTAATTGTTATATGGTTATATGGTTATACAGGATCTTGTGTCTGGAAATGGCCAGGTGACTGGTGTTACAGTGGAAGCACATTTAGGGGATAGTGATCAGAACTCTGCACGCTTTTAGATAGATCAGAACTCTGCACGCTTTGAATAGAGAGAAGGATGGACCTTGTGGGAAAATGCTAAATCGGAACAAGGCAAACTACAACGTTATTAGGCATGAGCTCAGGTGGGTACACTGGATGCAGTGTTAATGTGTAAATCCACCTCTGACATGTGAAGTCGCAAATGGAGGGCGGCATGGTGGCGCAGCGATAGAGTTGCTGCCTTACAGCGCTAGAGACCCAGGTTCGATCCTGATTATGAGTGCTGTCTGTATGAAATGTGTACGTTCTCCCAGTGATGCGTGGGTTTTCTCTGAGTGCTCCAGTTTCCTCACATACTCCAAAGATGTACTGGCTCGTAGATTAATTGGTTTTGGTAAAAATTGTAAATTGTCCCTAGTGTTTAGGATAGTGTTAGTGTACAGGGATCGCTGGTTGGTACGGACTCGGTGGATCAAAGGGCCTGTTTCCACGCTGTAACTCCAAAACTAAAACTGAAAAGCTTAAAGGCCTGTTTCCTTGAGCACACCTATCATGCATGTGAAATCTACTACCAAGGAAAATAACAGATGTTGAATAAAAATCATACATGATCAGCTAAAATGTTCACCATTTTGACATGCAAATACATCACCATTTTTCCTCATAATTGCAGGGTCAAAATCTTGGAAGTCCCCACCTAACATTAATGCATGAGCAATGCAGCATTGCTGATCAAGAAGCCAGATGCCTCAGCAATGGCCCACTCAAGGGTCAAAAACTTCAAATTCCTGGGCATGCATATTTGCAAAGATCTTTCCTGGTCCCAGCACATTGATGCAATTATCAAGAAGGCACATCAGTGCCTCTACTTCCTGAGAAGATTACGGAGAATCGGTATGTCAAAGAGGATTCCCTTGAACTTCTACACGTGCACAGTAGAGAGCATACTGACTGGCTGCATCGTGGCCTGGTTCAGCAACTTGAACGTCCAGGAGCGGAAAAGGCTGCAGAAAGTTGTGACAACTGCCCAGTCCATCACCGGCTCTGATCTCCCCACCATCGAAGGGATCTATCGCAGTCACTGCCGCAAAAAGGCTGCCAACATCATCAAAGACACACACCATCCTGGTCACACACTCATTTCACTGTTGCCATCGGGAAGAAGGTACAGGAGCTTGAAATCTGTAACATCCAGGTTCAGGAACAGCTTTTCCCCACAGCCATCAGGCTATTAAACACGACATCAAATAAGCTCTGAACAATAACATTGCATATTATTACACAATATCTGTTTATTTATTGTGTATATATGGTCTATAGTCTATATATGGTCTATAGACACACTGAACTTTTATCTTCCATTTTGGATTATGTTTACATATTCTGTTGTGCTGCAACAAGTAAGAATTTAATTGTCCTATCTGGGACACGACAATAAAACTCTCTTGACTCTTAACTTTACTCATTCATAGAGGTTAGAACACAGAAAATGCTTCAAATGTGAGCTAACTAAAGTCCTATAAAGCTGCACCATGACTTCTTGACTTCTGTACTCAATGCCCCCACCTATGAAAGCAAGCATGCCATTTGCCTTCTTTACCACTCTACCTACTTGTGTTGCCATATTCAGGGAGTTATGGATGGCCCCAAGGTCCCTCTGTACATTAATATTCTCCCCTTACATTTGGCCTCCCAAAGTCCAACAATCATCTCTGGTTGCCCGAGAAAAATCACTCAGAAACTTTGGTCGGAAATGGAGACCCTTCAGTTGGACTGGACCCAGCCTTTTTATTACATCAAAAAGAATTCAATTAATTATTTACAATAATATGTACAATACCAAATGATTCAAAACAAAACCCACCACAATAGTACAAGTAAAACAAATATTCTTAAAACTATTTCCCCATCTTTCTTTATCTATCTATCTATCTATCTATCTATCTATCTATCTATCTATCTATCTATCTATCTATCTATCTATCTATCTATCTATCTATCTATCTATCTATCTATCTATCTATCTATCTATCTATCTATCTATCTCCCGGAGGCGGCGCCGACAGACAAGAGGCCGAAGCAAAGAACCGAATAGAAACGAGGCCAAAACGCCAATGAACCGAAAGAGTCCGAAGATGAAACACCTACTAACCGAAAGGATGGGACGCCTAAATGCAAACTAACCGAAAGGGCGGGACACCTAAACGCCAACGAACCGAAAGGCTGCATCGCCTAAAAGCAAACTTACCGAATGGCCGCTCAGTCGAAACGCCACCTACCCGAAAGGCGGCGGCGCCTACAGGCCAAAGGACCGACTGCTCCTCAACAGAAAAGTCCAATAACGGACTTGACGTTGCCTGGGGGCGGGACTTGTCGGCGATTGTTCCAGACCCCCGCGTCCATCACATCACTGTGAAGGCATGAACATTGTCCCACACCTCCGCTCCACCCGACCCACAGCCCGCGGAGGGTGGCCGTGGGAGAGTGGGGGCTGTCCCGAGGGATGCGCACCTTCGGCCGCTTTCAACTTGGTGCTTGGGTTCAGATTGCCCAGTCACCTATGACTTGTGTGGGAAAATGAACCCCACGCTCCCGTCTCCCCTTCTCTCTCCCTTCTTCTCACTCTCCCCCCTCTCTCTCTCCCTTCTCTCTCTCCATTCTCTCTCCCTTCTCTCTCCCCTCTTCTCTCTCTCCTCCTCCTCTCTCTCCCCTGTTTTCTCTCTCCCCCACTCTCTCTCCCTTCTCTGTCCCTCCTCTCTCTCCCCCTTCTCTCTCTATCCCGCTTCTCTCTCCCCTTCTCTCCCCCTTCTCTCTCTCCTCTGTCTCCACCCGCGGGAGCGTCCAACAGTCACTGACCGCGATGCACCGCCATCGGACCCCAACCTCCACACCAGGGTGATCCCCCCTCCGACCCCCGGTCTTTGACACGCACACCAGGGTGATTCACCCCGGCCGCGGGGACAGACCGTCTTGGTGGTTGCGGAACGCACCCATGCTCCCACGCACAAAACTAGGCAGCGTCTCTAGAGAGAAGGAATGGGTAACGTTTCATGCCGAGACCATTCTTCAGAGTGTGTCTGAATGGTCTCGACCCGAAACGGCACCCATTCCTTCCCTCCAGAGATGCTGCCTCTTCCGCTGAGTTATTCCAGCATTTTGTGTCTATCTTTGGTGTGACAGTTTTGGTCATTTCATCGGCTTTGTGTATTGCGCACCCAGGAGAGAAGCTGGACATACCGCTTGCATCTATTTAAACAAGTGCACTCAAATTGAAATACCACATTAACCATGTTCCCGAATGTAAGAACGAATTAGACATGTAATACATGATATACATTTATACATGGTTAATTAACTGGTGTATATCATGTATTACATGTATAAATCGTTCTTACATTCGGGAACATGGTTAATGTGGGATTTAAATTTGAGCGCACTTGTTTGAATAGATGCAAGCGGCATGTCCAGCTTCTCCCCTGGGCGCGCAATAAACGAAGCCCTGAAATGCACAATCAAATTATATGGTGGGTTTGCCTTTATCAGAGTGATTGCAGTGGTTCAAGAAGGTGGCTCACTACCACTTCTTGCAAAAATCCTTCTTTCTGCAGTTTATTTTTGCAGTTGAAATTGTTCATCTTTGGAAACACTGGTAAATTTAATTTATATATTCTGCTGTACTATTCCGTCCTTTCTAAGGTGAGGTAATTGAATTGGAAATGATTCTCTAAGTGTGGCCTAATCAGTATTTTATTATACTCTTACTCTGGGCTAATGGATCTTAAAGAGTGGATTGAAGAAATCTTCACCCTCCACCACAGCCGTCCCCCCATCTCTCAAATCTCTCTAACTTTTGCCTTGGATAGAGAAGTGGTTGGCAGACAGGAAACAAAGAGTAGGGATTAATGGGTCCCTCTCAGAATGGCAGACAGTGACTAGTGGGGTACTGCAAGGTTCGATGCTGGGACCATAGCTATTTACAGTATACATCAATGATTTAGATGAAGGGATTCAAAGTAACATTAGCAAATTTGCCGATGACACAAAGCTGGGTGGCGTGTGAACTGTGAGGAGGATGCTATGAGAGTGCAGGGTGACTTGGACAGGTTAGGTGAGTGGGCTATTGCATGGCAGATGCAGTTTAATGTGGATAAATGTGAGGTTATCCACTTTGGTAGCAAAAACAGGAAGGCAGATTATTATCTAAATGGTGTCAAGTTGGGAAAAGGGGAAGTACAACGGGATCTGGGGATCCTTGTTCATCAGTCAATGAAAGTAAGCATGCAGGTACAGCAGGCAGTGAAGAAAGTGAATGGCATGTTGGCCTTCATAACAAGAGGAGTATATGAGCAAATAGGTTCTTCTGTAGTTGTACAGGGCCCTAGAGAGACCACACCTGGAGTATTATGTGCATTTTTGGCCCCCTAATTTGAGGAAGGACATTATTGCTATTGAGGGAGTGCAGTGTAGGTTCACAAAGTTAATTCCTGGGATGGCGGGACTGTCATATGCTGAGAGAATGGAGCGGCTGGGCTTGTATACTCTGGAATTTAGAAGAATAAGAGGGGATCGTAATGAAACATATAAGATTATTAAGGGTTTGGACATGCTAGAGGCAGGAAACATGTTCCCGATGTTGGGGGAGCCCAGAACCAGGGGCCACAGTTTAAGAATAAGGGGTAAGGCATTTAGATCGGAGATGAGGAAACACTTTTTCACCCAGACAGTTTTGAGTGTGGAATTCTCTGCCTTGGAGGCCGGGTCTCTGGATACTTTCAAGAGAGAGCTTGATAGGGCTCTTAAGGATAGCGGAGTCAGGGGATATGGGGAGAAAGCAGGAACAGGGTACTGATTGTGGATGATCAGCATGATCATGTTGAATGGTGGTGCTGGCTCGAAGGGTCGAATGGCCTACTCCTGCACCTATTGTCTATTGTCTATTGTCTATTGCCTTTGTATCCACCCTAAAGCATTCATTATTTAAAACGCTCAGACTTCCAGTACTTGTTTATACAAAAAAACAATTATGATAATTTATTTGGCATATCTAGTATACACAGATTGAAGAAGGGAAATTTCACTGCAACATCGCTACATTCAATTGGTAGCAAACAAGATTGATTGATCCTGAACTATAAGTAGTGGAAGATTGGGAATATAAGAAAGCTGTGAGTAGTTTTCCATTTATCATGCTGTCTCTTGGACATCACTGTATGTCACCTTGACAGCTGGACGTTCTTTGTTTTCTATTGCATGAAAAATCAAGCCAGTAATGGCCCTGAAGGAGTTTTTCAAATAAATTGAGCATTAATATCTCCAAATAATTAAAGCCTGAGCAGGTTGCTCCCTAGATCCAGTCAGGTAGCATGACCTTCCACTGCTGGTATGAAGCAAGACGGGTGACCATATGGATAGTTGGTTCAGATATATTTTTGTTCGTTCCCAAAGACTGGCATCTTGCATGTTATGTAATACAAGAATATATGAAAAATCAGAACGTTAGATGAATATTTGAACTGCAAAGGCACAGATGGCCATGGATCTAAGTGTCAGTAGATGTTATTAGAATATGTAAATACTTGACAATCTATGGACAGGATTTATCTGCTATATGACTCCATGACAAAAGAAGAACAATAGAGAAAAAGTTGTAAAGAAGCTAAGAGGATTGTGACCAAAAAATGTCTGCACATTCCTTTTTACCCAGAATGAATAACACTACCTCAAGGATATAATTTTGTTTCACAGCCATTCACTCCATTTTTACAGCCTTACCTCAATAATACAATCAGGGTGGGCGGCGCGACCGACGTCGCAGCGGCCTCTGCAGTCTGTCTGTTTTTTTGTTTTTTTGTCCCGTTGAGGGTATAGTTTGTAGTGGGCTTTTAAATGTGTATGTGTATGTAGGGGTGGGGGAAACTTTTAAATCTCTTCCCTGCACGGAGACCCAACCTTTTTCTCTGTCGGGTCTCCGTTGTCATTGGGGCCTAGCACCGTGGAGCGGCCTCCAACCGGAACGACCTGGGGGCTCAAGTCACGGAGCCTGCGGAGCTGCGGACCTACCATCGTGGAGCTGGCCAGCTTCAGAGCGTGGAGAGTTCGGAGCGTGGAGAGCTGCGGTGGCGCGCTGCTGCGACCCGATGGTGACACCGGGAGCCCGCGGGTCCCCGGTGGGAGACCGCTTTGCGGGGCACCGGCAACGGCGACTTCTCCCGCTCGAATTGCGGGGTTGAGAGTGACCTGGAGCGGGGCCTTACACCGCCCGGAACGGCTTTAAATGGCCGCGAACTTGCTAGCGCCCGCCGGGGGCTTTGACTTTGATATCGGGAGAAGAACGGAGAGCAGGGGAGAAACAAGACTTTGCCTTCCATCACTGTGAGGAGGAGATTCACTGTGATGGATGTTTGTGTAAATTGTGTTGGTGTGTGTCTTGGTTCTTTTCTTGTATGACAGCAGAAAGCAAATTTCGTTTGAACCTCATGTGAGGTTCAAATGACAAATAAATGGTATTGTATGGTATTGTATTGTGGTTGGAGGACTTTGCATGCAAGAGGCTCTTTTGAGTTATAGGAACTGGACCTGGAAATGAAGTGGATGTTAGGATTGGCTCCTTTCCCAAAACTGAATCCAAAAACAAACAGTTTCTAGGAGAGAACAAGAATACCTCCCACTCTTTCTCCATAAGTCAATAGAGCAGTTAGTCTAGTGTTTTCCTGGCAAGAAAACCAATAGACCCGTGGAAATTAATTCAGCACACCATGAGATTGGTTTACCTTTTACCCAATCTACTCTTTCTTGCAGTATTTTCTTTCCCCTTGATGTAGCTTTGTACTTATATGATGTGAATCAATGATCTCCATGCTCAAAACACAAAGTTCCAGAGGAACTTTAAAGGGGGAAAGATTTAATAGGAATCAGAGTAACCTTTTCACACAAAGGGTGGTGGCTGTATGGAAAGAGCTGAGGCAGGTACTATTGCAACGTTTAAGAAACGATTAGACAAGTACATCGATGGGACAGGTATAGAGGAATATGGGCCAAACGCAGGCAGGTGTGACTAGTGTCGGAGTGGGCAAGTTTGGCCGAAGGGCCTGTTTCCACACTGTATGACTTCATGGCCCTCATTACTCAGCAGGTCAGGCAGCATCTGGGGAGGGAATGGGCAGGTGACATTTCAGGTTAGGACTCTTCTTCGGACTTGCTGTCTGACCCACTAAGTTCCTCCAGCACTTTGTGTTTTGCTCAAGATTCCAACATCTGCAGCTTCTTGTTTCTCCCTGCTCACCTAATCTCCAAAAGAAACAAAGATTCAATTAGAAGTTCTTCAAAGCTGCTGCTTTAGTTTTCCTTCCCAAATGTGAAGTAGACTAAGTCACTACTGCACTGGTTGAGTATGTCTTCAGCTTGATCAAATTGGCCCTGGCATAAGGTCAAAAATAAGGATGATGGCACAGTGATAAATAACATTTGTAACTCCTCAGATAATGATTTATCCATGTCCATGCATGGCAAGACCCTGACACCATTTAGGCCTGGGCTCCCGAGTGGCGAGTAACATTTGTGCCATACAAATGCCTGGCAGTGACAATCAACGTCTTCAGGCTCAGGAAGGGGAGATTATCATTGACTATAGACTGTCAATGGACCAGACAAGTCATGGAACACTCTCCATTTGTTTGGATGAGTGCAGCTCCAACAATAAAATCAGGAATGTGGCCATAATCCAGATCAAAGCAACCCATGTTTGGAAGGATAAGGGAGGACCGCTTGAAACTTACTGAACAGTGAAAGGCTTGATGGAGTGGATGTGGAGAGGATGTTTCCACTAGTGGGAGAGTCTAGGACCAGAGTTTATAGCATCAGAATTAAAGGACGTTCTTATAGGAAGGAGATGATCAGCAATTTCTATAGTCAGAGGGTTGTAAATCTGTGGAATTCTTTGCCACAGATGACTGTGGAGGCCAAGTCAATTGATATTTTTAAGACAGAGACAGATAGATTCTTGATTAGTACGGGTGTCACGGGTTATGGGATTGGGAGGGAGTTACTGTAAATCAGCTATGATACAATGGCAGAGTAGACTTGATGGGCTGAATTGCCTAATTCTGCTCCTATCACGTGACCTAATGACCTTATCTACATCTTAAATACACACAGAGTTTGTTCTGCAGTTTTTAGTTCTTATGGAAATTAATCCCTCTTATTTATCAATGGGCCAAAATCCAGAAGCACTCATTTAAAGCACAGTGGAAGTAACCGTGCCATTGGACTGCGTGGATTCTAGCGTTCAAGAGAGGATGTCCCATGAACTTCCACGGTTCTCGGTATGAATGGACATTTCTTGTATGTATTCTGTGAGAGAATAATGTTATAGCTTTCAATACTGGACACTGAGGGGAAGTGTCTGAAGGGGACACCCCTCAAACAAGGGGAAATATATCACCCCAGGGGCCACATGAGTGGTAAGAAGGTTTTGTTTAAAGATAGGTGAGAACACTACTGAGTAGGATACTATTGAATCTATAGACATTGCGAATGTGCAAAGATTTTATGCAGTCTTTATTTTGGATATATATTGGTATATATTTTTTATTCCGAATAAAGTTTATCTTGGGAAAATAAAGGTTATACTATACTAACAATGCAATGTGATTGCAATATAAATAACATATATACTTATATATAAATGTATTTGTTCGAAGGAATACGAGGGTTCTGTAACCTGGAGGTACTGCAGGATATCTGGTTGGTTTTAATGGGTGATCTTTGTGAGACACTTAGTGCTATGTTGAAGCAAATTTCAGCCATTGAACACTAGCTGTCCAGGCAGGTGGGTGGTACCTGGCTGACACCAGTGCTTGGTGGCAGGGTGGACCTAGCAGGCTGAAAGAGTTTCTGGGCAATTTGGAGGGGTATCCTGAATTGGTATTGGTGCAAAGCTTCCACATGTGATCACCCAATTCTCGATAACATCAGAAAAAATAAGCTTTGCATTTCCCTGAAAGAGCCTCCTGCCTTCACAGACTTGCTTTTCCTAAGTGCAGCATCGAAAGTGGATGCTCCACCCAGTTGGCTGTTCAGACTGCTCTGGCATCCTGTGTGGAATTGACTCTCAAGACCTCAAATTACTGTAAATCAGGTTGCAGCATTTATAACTCTCTTTATTATCTTCTCTCTATTTTCCGCTACAAGTTCCCTTCACCCTTGTAAAGGAGTAACAAATTGCTTAAAGGTTCGATTCAGGGAGGGAAGACACAGTCAAAGTTTACACCAATTTGACGATGCTGTGCTTCAGTGGGTGATAAAGTAAAGAAGTCGTTTGATTACCCCAGGGGTTTCGACCCGAAATGTTGCCTATTTCCTCCCCTCCATAGATGCTGCCTCACCTGCTGAGTTTCTCCAGCATTTTTATCTACGTTTAATTACTCTGTTCTCTACCAAGTAGTTATACATAACAGAAATGCAACACATATTATTTTTTGAAAATTGCATATATCTAATGGCGGAAGATATAGAGCCACATTTTAAACATGGATTTGAAGAAAACAGCACCATTTTACTTGACAGCATTAAAGAAAGAACAGCAATCATCCTTTGCAGTTGAGATCAATTTTAGTCCAACCCCACTCGCTTCATGACCTGCTAAACAGCACAGCATGCCACGTGGAATTCCCAATTGGAGATATTATAATAGCATTCATATGCTTTGATGTAATTTATCATCCAGAAAGCACTATTCAGCTTGGATTGTTGGACTAGAGCAGACTTTGACTGGATACAGGACTGAGCCAGCACTCCATCTAGTGTTCTTTCTCATCGCTCAAGTACATGTGGTTTGAGGCTGCAGCTTTCCTCTCGGCAGGAAGTTAGTGAAGGGTGGCAGCTTACAAACCAGATGTTAGCTTGGCAATGGTGAAATATGAAGCAGAGAATTTCAGGCAAGGATAGCAATAGACATCACATGGAGATTATATTTTTCATCTAGGTGGATCAAGACAATTTCTTAACTCAGAGGTTCATTTGCTAGATTTGTTGATGAAGATTCCTTTGATGTGACAGATTCTAACATCCACAGGCAAAGGAGGGAGGGAGTGCGTTGCTGCAATCTTTGATGTAAACATAAACATAACAAAGAATGTAAAAGAAAAGAGATTAAAGAGAACTGAAAACCATCATGGAACCAAAACAACAAGAACTAAAAGACTAACATCAGACGAGGCCAAAAGAAAGCACAATAAGTACTTGAAAACGATCTTGAAAGACCCTTCTCTGGCCTCACAGGCTGAGGGAGTGGCTCCACGTTTCAAACCCTTAAACCGAGCACACAGGCACAACTTTTTTAACTTTTCTACTGAAGTTTGTGAGATCTGAAGTGGACTAAAGTGATACTCGATTGTTTTTCCCTGGCCATCCCACATAACGTCTGGGTTTCATCTTTTGTAGCATTACAGGCAGCTGGGAAAACGACAGTGTGGGAAGGCATACGTGGCATGGGATTGTTCTTTATGAACTACGTACACTAGCTGGAGAACTTTGGCAAAATAAGAAACCTGGAAATTCTCAGGCTCTGCTGGAGGGTTAAAGGGGTGGGGGAGGGTGGGATTTGGTAATGGTTCAGAAGAGGATGGACAGGAATTTAAGACTTGGAGAATTCTCAAGCTGTTTCTTTATGTAAATTCATGTAAATTATGGAGGTCTTTCCCAACTGCCCTCTTGCACATAGGAATGCCACTATGTGGTCTCACTTATTGATAGAGCTAATGGTGAGGACATCTCCACTTACACACTTCAGAATCTTTCCCTTGAGCATTTACCTTATACATTAATGCAGAGCCTGTGCTCTCAAAGTATCAGCCTTTGCCACATTTGTTCCATGGATGGCAGGTTTATCAGTGCTGTCTGCTCCCATGTCAGAGATTCTTCGGAAGGTGGTGCATGAGCAGCACAATAGTCAGTGCCGCTTAGCTCTGAGAACTATGTTGGATCTTAATCTTCAGGTTCATGGAGTTTGCACATTCGCCATCTGTTCAGGTGGGTTTCTCCATGAGTGCCGCTTTTTCCTGTGATATGGATTGGTAGGGCATGTGGATTGGTAGGTAAATTATTCCTAGTGTGTGAGGATAGACGGAGAGTTGGGGAGGAGTTTCTGGGCATGTGAGAGAGGATGAATGTCAGTGAACTATGTGGGGCAATGTGAATAATGGAAATGCTCTGAAACTGTATAAATCCAGTAAGCTGAAAGGTCTCTTTCTATCTCCAAAGGTTCAAAGGTTCATTTATTGTCACATACATCAATTGGTGTAGTGAAATTCGAGTTGCCATTGCAGCACATTAATAAGAATACAACATAACATTATAAAGAAATTTAACATAAAACATAAAAACATCCCCTCACAATGGTTCCCACTGTGAGGAAAGGCACAAAGTCCAGTCCCCATCTCCATGTCCACCCATAATCAGGCCTGTTGAGGGCTCCACAGTCACCGCTACGGGGCCCGATGTTTCAGGCCCTTCTTTCTGGGTGATGGTGCTCCGGCATTGGGAGAACCCCCTCAATACCTGGAACGGCCGCTTCCTTACCGGAGACCACGGCTTCCGAAGCCAACAGGCCGCGCTGGACGGAGCTCCACCACTGGCGATCACGGTGAAAGATCCCAGGCTCCGCGATGTTTAAGGTCAGCGCCGCCGCCCGCGGCTGGCCGCTGCACAGTCCCGCAGCTCCGCGATGTTCTATCAGTGGACCAATCACACCGGAGCTCCAGCGCGGCGACCCGGGCAAGGCATCGCCCGCTCCGCTCCGCGATAGCGCCCCAGCGCTGTGCCGCCGCCGAAGCCGTGATTCTGGCCGGTCAACTCAGGAAATGCCGCTCCAGATTCGATGGTAGGCCGTGAGGATGGGTCAAAGATGCTGCTGGGAGGAAAGCTGCCTCTTCGCCCAGGTAGGGACTAGGAAAAGCAGTTTCCCCTTTCCCCCACATAAAAAGACTAGTCCTCCAAAACAGAACACTATTTAACATACTAAAAATTAAAAAAAGAAGCAAAAAGACTGACATCTGCAGGCAGGGCAGCCATACCCAGCTGGACGATGTCATAGAGTTATACAGACAAACACAAGTCCTTGGGCCCAAATCATGCATGCTGACCAAGATGTCTATCCAAGCTAGACCCATCGGCCTGTATTAGGCCAATATCCCTCTAAATATTTAGTTTACAAATATTTTTTATACATTGTAATTGTACCTGCCTCTACAGCTTTATATGGCAGCTTGCTCCATATAGATATCACCTTCTATGTGAGAATGGTACCCCTCAGATCTCTTTAAATCTTTCCCCTCTCACCTTAAACCTCTGCCCTCTAGTTTTAGGTTTCCCTACCCTGAAAAAAAAACTGAGACATTCATGGCACCAGAAACATGGCAACTCTTTGTGTACTGCCAAGGTGAATGAAGTCAGCTGTACGATTTCACTGGATTGTATGCAAAAACAAAGAATTTCACTGCACCCAGGTACCTGTGACAATAAAATGTAATTGAATTGAATCATGGAATCTATGCTCTCTCAAGATTTTATATATGACCTAAAGCAGGTCACCTTTAGCCTCCTACTCCCCATGGAAATCATCCCTGCCTATCTAGCCTCTCCTTACATCTGAAGTTCTCCAATCCTGGTGACATTGTTGTGTATCTTTTCTGCACCCTTTCCAGCTTAACTAGGTGTCCAGAACTGCACACAATACTCCGACTGGTCTCACTGTGACTTGCATAGCTGCATCATGATGTTGCAGATGATATATGAATAGGAAATTTGAGATTTATATGGGAGAATGTATATTAGGGGTAAGGAAATGACTGAGTAGTTAAACAATTACCATGAGTTTACATTTGCATTAAAAAATAACAAAACATCATGCAGAATGATGAGTTGAAGGACATAAATAATATATTTTTTAAACATGTCTAAAGAGGTTTCTGAACTCGAGCCACTAAATCCCAAGGACTTGATGATCTATGTTTCCAAGTTTTGGAAGTAAAGGCGGATGATCTGGTAATCATGGTAAAAACCTGGTAAAGATCCTAAGATTCAGGAATTGCTCCTGTGGATTGGAGTAAACATTTTGACCCCACTGTTTAAACATGAAGGGGATAGAAAAAAGGAGAATGTAGACCTGTTCATCTAATGTCAGTAATAGGAAAAATGATGCAACCTGTCACAAAGGATGCAATAATAGAATATTTTGAAATAATGAGTTTGGGCAGTCAGCGTGGATCTATAAGCTCAAGTAACTCATCAGGTCAAGCAGCATCTGTGGAGGGAATGGATAGAGAACATTTTAGGTCTGGACCCATTTTCGGAACTGACCTGAAAGGTCGCCAGTCCAATGCTGCCTGACTTGCTGAGTTACTCCAGGACTTTGTGTTTTGCAGGAGTTCAGATACCACTCTACAGAACACCTACATTCAGTCCACAGTGGAAAATGTGAGCTTCTCATCTCCATTCACTTTAATTCTCCATTCCATTCCCACTGTGACATCTTTCTGCAATCTAGACGATTCCAGCATCTGCAGTGCCTAGTGTCTCCAGTGTTCCAATGACGATCAATGGTGGCTTCATCTTCCATCGTGAAATTGCAGCTAATTTTGATCTCATTAATTTGCAGTTCCTTGTGTCTCTGGATTCTCTAGAGTTCAGAAGCATGAGACTTCATTCCAACTTGCAAACTCTTTGAGAAGCTGGCATGCTGAACACCGCGTGGATGTGCAGCCTGACAGAGGAGTCTAGAACGAGAGGACTCAGCGTAAAGACAAGGGTGCTGCGATAGGAAATATTCTTTCGCTCAAAGGATGGTGAACCTTTGCAATTCCCGGAGGGGAGGGGTCTCAGTTATTCATTTAAAACAGAAATAGATTTCTGGATTGTAGGGGGGAATCAAGGGATTTGGGAATGGTGCAAGAAAATAGAGAAAGACTTTCAGCCATGATCCTGATGGATGGCAAAGCAAGCTCTAAGCTTCAAGAGCTACAGTAGATGGTCTTCTTCTGCTGTTGCTTCTTAAGTTATAGACTTACAGAGTCCTACAGCACAGAAAGAGACCCTTGGATCCACAATGTCCATATCAACTATCAAGTATTTAACCGTACAAAACCTATTTACCTGCACTTGGACTGTAGCATTCTACATGTTGACAATTCACATGTTCATCCAGATACTTCCTAAACATTGTGAGTATAGCTGCCTCCATCATTCACTCAGGCAATGCGTTCTAAATTCCAATAACGCTGCGTGAAAATGTTTATCCGCAGATCCCCTATTCCAACCCTTTAATCCAAAGGGTTGGGTTAAAATTATACCCTTTAGTTTTTGACACCCCTGCCATGGAGAAAAGTTGCCTTCTATCTATTATCCATTCTGTCATAATTTTGTATCCATTTGTCAGGTTGACCTACTTTCTACCTAATTGAAGACCCTCAAACTATCTTTAATCAGACTTTACTGTACTTTATCTTGCACTGAACGTTATTCCCTTCATCCTGTATCTGTACACCGTGGATTGTTTGATTGTAATCATGTATAGTCTTTCCGCTGACTGGAAGCCGCAACAGGAAAGCTTTTCACTGTTCGTTGGTACACGTGACAATAACACACTAAACTAAACTAAACTAAGGTCCCCTATACTGCTCTGTTGAAAGGAAAATAAACCCAACTTATCCAGTCTCTCCTCATAACTGAAACTCCCGTTTGCAAGCTCCTCTCATAAGGTCATAAGTGACAGGAGCAGAATTGGACCATTCGGTCCATCAAGTCTACTCCACCATTCAATCATGGCTGATCTATCTCTCCCTCCTAACCCCATTCTCCTGCCTTCTCCCCATAACCCCTGACACATGTATTAATCAAGAATCTATCTATCGCTGCCTTAACAATATCCATTGACGGCCTCCACAATCTTCTGTGGTAAAGAATTCCACAGATTCACCACCCTCTGAGTGAAGAAATTCATCCTCATAAAGGAACGTCCTTTAATTCTGAGGCTATGACATCTAGTCATAGATTCTCCCACTAGTGGAAATATCCTCTCCACATTCACTCCATCCAAGCCTTCATTATTCTGCAGGTTTCAATGAGGTCCCTCCTCATCTTTTAGAACTCCAGCAAGTACAGGCCCAGTGCCGTCAAATGCTCTTCATATGTTTACCCACTCATCCTGGGATCATTCTCGTAAATCTCCGGAGGACCCTCTCCAGAGCCAGCACATCCTTCCTCAGATATGGTGCCTGATATTGCTCGCAATTGCTACCTCGGTGAAACTCCTTTCTCCAATGCACTCTCTCCAGTGCAGTAATGGCATTCTATAGTGTGGCAACCAAAATTATACACTATGCTCCAGCTGTGACCAACCAATGTTTGTAAAGTTGTAGCATAACACTATTACTCTTATATTTGAGTTACTAGGCTTCTCCATATCTACCTGTGATGCCACCTTCAAGAATCGCTGGTTCTCTCATGCTGACTGGGTGGCCTTGCACTCTGAGTCTGTCCTCCATATCCCCTAAGGCCCTACCATTAATTTTGTAAGTCCTACTGTATTAGTCTTCTCAAAGTATATTATCTTGCATTTACTAGGATTACATTCCATATGCCATTGGACTGTCCATCTTACTGAATGATTTATATCACCCTTGTAGCTAAAGACTATTTTTGTGTCATCTGTAAATTTACTAACCAAGCTTCCTGCATTCATATCCCAATTGTCACAGTATATAAAAAGCAGTAATAGTCCCAATACTGATCCCTGTGATACGCTATTGTTCACTATTCTAATTGCATAAACAATATTCCACCATCACCCTCCGTCTGCTAATGCCAAGCCAGGTTTGGATCCAATTTTCCCAAGGCCCCATGGGATCTAAACTTTTGGATCAGTCTCCCATGAGCTACTTCGCTTATTACTCTAAAACAATCTTTGGGATGTTGAAATCCCTTACTGTTGTAACCCTATAACTCTTCCATGCCCTTGCGATTTGTCTACTTATCTGCTCATCAAGCTCCCGCTGACTATGGAGGCCCATTATATACCAACAGCAAGGTCATTGTCCCTTTCTTTCTTAAATTTTACCAATATGGCCTAATTTGAAGAGCCTTGAAGGATATTATTGCTCATTACTTGGGTAATAGAATCCTTGATTAATACGGCAATGCGACCTCTTATTTAATATCCTTATTTTACATCCTTCCCAAGTCATGCCTGAAGATTCCATACTTCGGGATGTTACCATGCCAGCTTTGCCATTTGTTTCAACCATGTTTCTGGGATAGCACCGATAATCAGCACTCTGAGCTCAAATGTGTCCTAGGAAGACTCCTTGCAATAAAGCAAATCAAATTTAGCCTTGCATTTCTACTTGCACCTTATTCTGCCCGTGTTTGCTCTGCCTACTCTAAACCCTTCCAATTGTACATCTACTCTATGACCCATTCCCCAGCTAAATTAGCTTAAATCCTTCTCAACAGCATTGGCAAAGCTCCCTGCATTGACAATACAAAAAACTGCAAACACCAGAATCCTGAGTTTCTTGTATTTTGCTCCCTGCAACGAGGTTACTCAGCCGACTCTAATAGGCAGGGCAGGTCCTTCACATTTGGTAACAGACACTCTACTCTTAAATCAGCCACAGCAAGAGCTTACAAGATGAAGGTCTCTAAGTCTCCTTGAAAAAGTGTAACATCCTTACAAACTTTTGGAATGTTAGTTGAACTCTTGGCCCATGGCTGCCCAAAGTGGAGAAGGAATATTTGGGATGCTACTGAGAGCTTTGAGTCTCAAGTTAGGATCACAGATAAGCCAAGTCTGCAGATCCCACGTTGGCATAATGAACCCCTTCAGAACGCAGCAAACTAGAATGAAAACCAGTCACCCTCAACCCCAATGGAGCACCTAAGCAGGAAAATAAAGATACAGGTTTGTTATGTCTGGATGCCTGAGGTTGAACAGGGTTAAAATATGTAATAAAAATTACATGCCTTGTTTAGACCTGCCTTGTTTATACCTGCCTGGTAGTTATAAGGCACTGATCTCAGCAGCTGTACATGTTGCATATCTATGGATATAGATTCTTCCCTTGAAGCTAAATCAAAATATGGCTCTTAATCCCAGACCATGGTACAGAGCTTTATAATCCTGAGAGCTGAACACATTGCCCTAAAAATCCTTACTTTTCCAATAAGATTGTGGTGTAGATATTAAGGAATAATTTGCAATTCAAGTGAGGACATTTGTTTACAAAGTTCTATCTTTGTTCACTCTTTGAATAGCGGCACAGTGGTACAGCTGGTTGAGCTGCTGCCTCACAGCACCAGAGACTTGGGTTCAATCCTGACCTTGGGTGCTATCTGTGTGGAGTTTGCAAATTCTCCCTATGACCGTGTGGGTTTCCTCCAGGTACTCCAGTTTCCTACCACATCCCAAAAATGTGCAGGTTTGTAGGTTAATTGGCCTCTGTAAAATTGCACCTAATGTGTCAGGAGTGGATGAGAAAGTGGCATAATATAGGACTAGTGTGAAAAGATGATGAATTGTCAGCGTGGACTCGGTAGGCTGTAGGGCTAGTTTCAATGCTGTATCTCTAAACTAAACTAAACTCTAATTGTTATTCCCCAATATAACACTTACAAGTTGCGATCAGTGCTCAAAACAGCTTACTGCTTAGGTACTTGCTATCCATCAGGTCTGGTCTTCTCCTTTCTGGAGAGCCAGTATGGTTTTGGTACAGTCTGTTTGGTGCATGCTGCAACATATAGAAGCTGCAAGCAGCACTGTGCTGGAGCCTAACACTTGCATATAACATCCATTAACAGGAAGGACATCATCCAATCCCTTTTCCCACGTGCACCATTATTGGGAATATTTATGAGGGTTTCGTCATAGCAACTATTTTGTAAGGAAAACATTATTTCACCATCATCTGCTGCACATTCTGTGCACTGCTCTCCATCAATGCTTGGTGAACATCCTTAACCTGCATTCCTCCTTTGTTGAAGAACGAGAGATTCAATGAGGCCAGAAGAAAATGAAAATTGTACAGGCAATTTAAAAGTAATAACATGGGGTTTAGTAAGAGCCATTTAGAAATCAGGGGTAAAATGAAAAACAAGAAGGAAATTATTTTTGGGGGATAACTGCAGAATAGGAATTGATGTGTCGATTGTTCATGGATAGCTCAATCTTACAGACATTGACTGATTCAGGATTTTCTTAAAACTTTTATGGTCACTTCAAAGTCAGCCCCGTGGTTTCTCAGGTCTATTTCACTCTTTTGAATCAGAATAACCAAGCATTAGTCATAGAGTTATAGTCACTCAGCATGGAAATGGGCTCTGCAGCCCAACTCATCCATGCCAGCCTAGATGCCCCATCTAAGCTAGTCCCATTTGCTCTCTTTTGCCCTATATCTCTCTGAACGTTTCCATGTTGATTTTAAGATAAAGAAGCATCAAAACACCAGTTAACAATCAATAAAAACATTTTGTGCAATTATCTTATATTTATTTGGGGTGGGTCTGCATATTTGATTTTTTTTTTTTGTCTTTCGATTTCACTGACATTCTATGTGACAATAGCCTAGAAAATTATGTCGCATAGAGCTTTTTCTGCTAGTCTTATTCATTCTAGAAATTATTTTACTTGGAGTAGATCATCCCTGCAGTTGTTTCAGGTGAAATTATGCCAGTCTCAAAATTTGACTGAGCACTCCTAATGCAGTCATTTTCTTAACGCTAGACACATCCCGTAATGATATAATTATTTGCACCACGCATGTTTTCACCCATACCGACAGTGTGATATATATTGTGTAAGAAGGAACTGCAGATGTTGGTTTAAACCGAAAATAGACACAAAAAGCTGGAGTAACTCAACGGGACAGGCCACATCTCTGGAGAGAAGGAATAGGTGATGTTTCGGGTCTAGACCCTTCTTCAGACTGGTTGGGGATAAGGGAAACGAGAGATATAGACGGTGATGTGGAGAGATAAAGAACAATGAATGAAAAATATGCAAAAATAGTAACGATGATAAAGGAAACAGGCCATTGTTAGCTGTTATTTGTAGGGTGAAAGTGAGATGCTATGAGGGATAGAGAGAGAGGGAATGCCAGGGCTAACTGAAGTGAGAGAAATCAATATTCATACCACTGGGCTGTAAGCTGCCCATATATAATGTCTACTACGCTCCATTCCAGGGTGCTTTGGTATAGAAGAGGCACTCCACACAGAAAGAGTTGTGGACCTGGATAGGATGCAAACACATGCCCATCTAAGGAGAGACCATTGTTACAGTGTTTTCACAAACAACACCCTCTACCTGAGCCTGACAGGTTTTGGACGGCTGTTATCACAGAGATATGTGACACCTGTGGGATGACCTTTGATCATGCCCTTGCGCACAGATTATTCTCGCAATGGAGTCTCTGTTTTTATTTCGGATTTCCAGCAACTTCAGAGTTGTCTTCTCAATTACAATTTAATTCTCTATCCCATTCCCTCTGACCACCCTGTCCTCCATGTCCCACAGTATTCCAATCAACAAATCACAAAGTGCTGGGTACTCGAAAAGTTAGGCTCTTGAGGAAGGGAATGGATAGGTGACATTTCAGGTCAGGAGCCTTCTTCAGAGAGGCCCTTCTTTTAGAGTCTGAAGAAGGGTCCTGACCTTAGCTCCTCCAGCACTTGTGGGCTAAACTCTGCTTCTGAAATTGAGTTACATTTGAGTTAGTTCCATCTGTGTTATTGCAGTTCCTTGTGTCTCCAGCATTCCAGTGAAGCACAGCGTAGGCTCATAGAACAGCACCTCATCTTCCATGAGATATTAGTGACATAATAACTAATTTTGACCTTAATAAATTCAGTACATGAGGAATTACAGCGTTTTTGTTCCACATTTTCACATTGCTTTGGTAATTTCCTTCAGTAATTTCAAATAATCCTTTGCACTTTCACTTTTCCTTCATCTATCTCCCTACACCTTTGGTTTAGTTTAGTTTAGATACAGTGGGGAAGCAGGCCCTCCGGCCCACCGCCGACCAGTGATCGGCGGTGGGCCATTGTATCTCTTTAACAGAAAATGATTCTGATGTAATTAAATTTCAAATGATAACAGCTTCTCTCTTCATAGACAAAGCTTGGGTTGTGAAGATTTTATCTATTTTTATTTAATGATTGGGTTTGGTTGCTGGCAGTATGCAATGCCCATCATTGGAGCTTGTTGGAAAAATGACTCCCTAAAAGTTTTGGATGAGGGGGATTAAATTACTTGTTTTGTTTGTTTTTTAATATTACCATGATATCTCTTGGTTTCCTGCAAACTAAGTAAAACCTTGAATGCATTTGATCTGCCATGGTTCTAGTGCTTTGCTCTCGGATGTTGCTCTCACTATGACTACAGTTTGAAGTAAGAAGCAGGAAAACCACATGCTTCCGAACATAGCGAGGAGAAACACATCAAACATCGCTCATGTTGCTATTGGCTCACACCATCCACGTCTGCAAAGCCATTGCCAACAATGCTCACCAAT
Source organism: Amblyraja radiata (assembly GCF_010909765.2). Lineage (NCBI taxonomy): Eukaryota > Metazoa > Chordata > Chondrichthyes > Rajiformes > Rajidae > Amblyraja > Amblyraja radiata. The sequence continues at coordinate 18,804,142 of NC_045957.1, forward strand.
AAAAGGGGAATTAAAAATAAATAAGTCCCTGCAATGTGAACAATCAGAGATTATATCCATTCAAATGTATTAATGATATGTGTGAAATAAGTAGTTCTGTACAGTTGACATACAGTTTGTTTCCACATCCATGTTAAACTGCAACATCTGTTTGTAATTAAATGCTTCAGTGACCACTGCAGTTCTTTTATGCTGATACTGATGGTGTTAATGCAGCATCCTCTGCTGGTGGGAATTAGACAAGGATGGAATTGGTGGATATCTCCTGCCACACATCTTTTAACTGTTTGATATTCCAACATTATTGGGCATGTGAACATCACTAGGGAATGAAATAAATATGTTAATTTTGCTTATTTAAGTTCTGTATAAATTATATTTGTTGCTTTTACAATAAACATTGCATGGAAATGAAAAAATGATATACATATTTTTACTGGCTATGTGAAGAAAGACAAAAGGGTGGTTTGGTAGAGTTGCTGCCTTAAGGGCCTGTCCCACTTGGGCATCATTTGCGCATCATTTACGCGACATCCTAAATATTGGTAGGCACATGGTGAGATGTGTTGGCGTATGCAGTGACATGCGGTAACGTGCGGCACCCCAGGATTTTGCAATGCTCAAAATCCTCGAGCACCACCTGCGTGACGTATCCCTTGCGCACGCTGACGTACTGATGGCGTACGTGTAGCGCGTGGTGATGCATGGTTAAGCACGGTGACCCACGAACATTGCCTTTGCTAATTTATTATGCGTCACCGTGCGCCGATGTCCGTAACCATGCGCTGCCTGTACACCGTTTGCGCGCCATTTGTGCTTCATTTGAGCGCTGCACCACGTGACCACCCGGGTATAAAGCACACATAGTTTTGAAAAATTTTTGCTGGGAAAATCCTTGCCACGGAGATCGGACTAAGTACGAACGACATGTATAGATGAGTTTGTTAATTATCATTCTGTGTCTTAATATGCTAGACAACTTCATATTGTGTAACCACAGGTAGGTGATGTTTCGGGTCAGGATCCTTCTTCAGACTCGACCCGAAATGTCATCTATCCATCTATTCTCTGGCGAGGCTGCCTGATGTGCTGAATTACTCCAGCACTGTGTCCTGTTGTGCATTAACCAGCATCTGCAGTTCTTTGCTTCATTGTGTAAAATCAAACCCTCAGCAACATACCACTTCACACAAAACTGCTATTTTGAAATTGATAAAGGATAGATGGACCAAGGTACTGTATTCACTCATGGAAAAGTCACTTCCAACCAGGGTGATTGTGGATAGTAGCATTATAAAGAGTCCTGAAGGCTTTATTTAGTTTTAGGTTTATTATTGTTACGTGTACCAAGGTACGGGGAAAAGCTTTGGTTTGCATGCTCCCCGCTCAAATTGAATAATATTATACTATAAAACAATCAGGCCAATCAACCCAAACTGAAGTACAATAGGTGGAGCAAAGATAAAGATATAGGGTGCAGAATATAGTTCTTGGCATTATAGTGCAGCACTTCCAGAGACAAAGTCCAATGACCGCAATGAGATAGAGGAGAGTCAGACTGTACCTGAGTTTAGTGAAGTACAGACGTGCCTGCCCAGTTAAGGACAACAATCCAGCCACTGGGTTAATTGAAGTGTGAGGGGAATAATCCAGCAATCATGGTCCACGTGGGATTAACATGGGTAGAGCAATGAAGGAGTCTGCCTATGGAGCTGGTTCAACAAGAATAGGAACATAACGGCAGAACTGCGAAAGTAATAATCTCTGCATTACAACCTGAATCAGGTGTGAAGTGGCGCAGGGTCAGTAAAATCAGGATGTTGAATTAATGTTCCCACCACATTGACACTACAGCCAAGAAACACACCAATGCTTCTACTTTCTCAGAAGACAAGGAACTTAAAATCGACCGTAAAAAAAACCATAGCAGAAACTATAAACCTGCATCCCAAAGTTTTGAAAGAGATAGAGTTCTTTGATTTTGTTTATGGAAATAGTAAACATGCTGAATGTCATCTGTCAATATTTTAGAGCGTATAGCAATGTAATCGCATTATTTCAGAAAGGACAAAGTAGGATGATGGTATTAACATTGAATCTTCAGTTTTAGGTAACTAACCTACAAACGATTCCCCACCCCCTTTTCCTCTCCTTTTTCCCTTCTTCTCAGTGCCTCACTGGGATTTGCACCCATATCTCTCCTTCTCTGTCCCCTTCTCTGGCTTCACAATTTGTACATCTTTCATTCTATTGCGCTCAAGACCAGGGTTTGATGCTGACTAAGGGTGCTGTCTGTACGGAGTTTGTAAGTTCAGGTACGTACAGTTTTGTAGATTAGATTCGGTAAAGATTGTAAATTCGCCCCAGTGTGTACTCGGTGGGCCGAAGGGCCTGTTGCCGTGCTGTAGCTTTAAACTAAACTAAACTCTTTATCTCGCAACTTTTATCTTTTCATCTCTGGCCTTTGTTCAACCATCTGCCATCAAAACCTCTCCCTCACCTGTATCCACCAATCACTTGCCAGGCTTTGTCCTACCCCCACCACTCTTCAAACTTTCTTTCACCACCACCATCAGTCTAAAGGGTCCCGACCAAAAACATCACCTATCCATGTTCTCTAGTGATACTGCCTGAACCACTGAGTTAATTCAACACTTTGTGTCTTTTTTCCCTGGTGATTTACACGTGTTTCAAGACCACCAACTTCATAATGATGATATGCTCCAGGTTATCACTTGTTCCCTCCACTGAACTCACCGACGTCCGTCCTTATTCATGGTAAATACCAATAAGTATTTATTTTAAAGACATTTGGACAGGTACATGCATAGGAAAAGTTTAGAAGGATATGGGACAAACACAGGTATAGATGGGGTCGGCGTGGGCAAGTTGGGCAGAAGGTGTCTGTTTTCATGTTTATGACTATGACTCTATTTTACTTCGGAGTCACGTGAGTGACTACGTGAAGAACCCCGCCAGGACGCATGCGCATTGCTACACGCATTGCAACGAGTCACAGCAGGGGGAACGACGTTCCCCTTAGCGGCAGAATTTAAAAGCCGGGAACAGCAGGTAAGGAGACTCTGCGTTCTTTCCACTTACTTTATCACAGGTGGAGGCATGGACAGATCCAGGAAAAACAAGAAGGCTGCGAAAAAGCTGGCTGGGGAGAACCGCGGAGTTGTGGGCAGCCAGCAGCGGCCAACGGCACACCAATCTCCCGTAATGGGAACAGCTGTGCCCGACTTCGCCCCCGCACCGGCCAAATCAACACCACGGCCGGGCGGTAAAGCGAAGCAAAAAACTGACAGAGTCGTTGACTCCGATGAGTCCGACTTTGAACAGCCGCGAGCGGCCAGTGCCCGTGAGCATTGGGGCCGGTTGGAGCGGCTTCAGGAGCAGCCGCGAGCGGCCAGTGCCCGTGAGCATTGGGGCCGGTTGGAGCGGCTTCAGGAGCAGCCGCGAGCGGCCAGTGCCCGAGAGCATTGGAGCCAGTTGGAGCGGCTTGAGGAACAGGAGCAGCCGCAAGCGGCCAGTGCCCGAGAGCATTGGAGCCAGTTGGAGCGGCTGTTGGAGCAAATACTCCAAAGTGGCAGGCTCCGGGAGATGGAGACTAGTCACAGTGGGCAGCTAGTAAGTCCTACAGCAGTACCTCTTGTAGGGCTGCACAGTGCTTCTCCCTCATCAGAGCAGAGTACGGGGGGTCAATTCTGGGCTGACCCTGAAGAGGAGCGTGCAGAACATACTCCTAGTGTGCATGGGGTGCAAGAAAACCTATTGGATATGGTGTCCCAGTTCATTCAACCTGACCAAACTGGCCAAAACCTGGAACCTAAAATAGCTGCAAGTATCGACTACATGTCATTCAATCAGCTACAAGGACAGGCATTATTGGACACACAGCAAGACACTTACCACCAGGGAACTGCAAATCACTGAATGTTCCCAGTGTCAACCAGTGTATTTGGAAACATGTCGGAGCATCAATCAGAGCCAGGGACTTGAAACTACAGAAAGTTCTGAAAGTCCTAACAGCGGGAATTACGGCTTTCGCCCGCACAATAAACGAAAAAGACATGACACAATATCACCAGGATGCACTGGCTTTATTTTGCAACTCCCAATACGAGTTAAATAGTATTAGGAAGAGTGCCATCCAACCGGCTTTAGACCCCAAATTTGCAGGCCTGTGCAAACCTGGAACCTCCAAACCACCAATATTACTATTCGGAGGTGACTTATCCAAACAGGTAAAAGACCTTGACGAAGAGGCTAAAACCCTGGGGCTCATTAAAGCAACGTCTAAAAACTACTTCGGCCAGAAACAGCACCCCTACGCACCCACCAGTCGTACAAGCCAAACTGGTGAAAGCTCGAAGGCCAGGTACACTCAACATCGGTCTTTTTTAGGCCATGGCCCAGACTGGCCTTCCTGGAAAATGCGCAAACCCCCAACACCGACCCAACTACAGACCCAGACACCGGCGCCTCAACGTCCATGGACGATACCGAAAAAGTAATAAACCTACCACTGGTAACCATGGAGGTAGGTGGGTCTGGTTCCTTACGAATTGAAGGGAGCATGGAGGTTGGTGGGAGATTACACTTCTATCTGGATGCATGGAATAAGTTAACTACCGACACTTATATTTTAAGCAGTATCCAGGGTTATACCATAGAATTTATACAAAAACATAACCCTCCAGTTCAGCATGTACCGAACCGAATGTTCGTGCTTACAGGCAAAGAAAAATCAAAAGCACACGCTGAACTACAGCGGCTTTATAAAAAAGGAATAATTGAGAAAACCCAACACGAATCACAGGAATTCGTGTCCAATATCTTTATCAAAAACAAGAAAGATGGTAGTTGCCGCATCATCATAGATTTGACTAATTTGAATACTTTCGTACAATGTATTCATTTCAGGATGGAAACCTTTGTTACTGCTAAGCAATTGATTTCCAAAGGTTACTACATGGCAAGCATCGATTTAAAAGATGCTTACTATACAGTACCCATAAGAGGTGACCACAGATGTTATTTAAAATTCAACTGGATGGGTCAGCGTTGGCAGTACAGGGCACTACCTAATGGTCTAACATCAGCCCCCAGGCTGTTCACTAAAATTTTGAAACCAGCCCTAGCGTTTCTGCGGAAACAAAAACACATGGTAATGGCATATCTAGATGACATACTTATTGTGGGCAAAACTTTGGAATTGGCTAAACAAACGGTAACAGCCACAAAACAATGATTTGAAAAACTGGGGTTTATCATCCATCCATTTAAATCTAAATTACGCCTTCAACCACAATGAATTATCTGGGATTCACCATTAACTCAGTTCACATGTCAGTGACTTTGCCGAAAGAAAAGGTTACAGCCTTAATAGAGGCTTGTAGCAAAATCGTTGACATCACTAAACCATCCATCAGACTGGTAGCGAGAATAATTGGCAAAATAGTGGCTGCATTTCCAGCCACACAATTCGGACCTTTACATTATCAAAATTTACAGAGGGCTAAAATACAAGCACTCAAAATTAATGGTGGTCATTTTGACAGACCAATGAAGCTACCAACAGAGGCCATAATGGAACTAAAATGGTGGAAAGATAACATTAGGCATTGTTCCAATCCAATCATTATCAGCAACCCGTCTATGGTACTACAAACTGATGCCAGTGCACTTGGTTGGGGTGCTACCAATTCCATCTCCAGCTGTGGAGGGAGATGGAATGCACAGGAGGCATCATTATTACAAACACTGGGCATAAACTACCTGGAAATGTTAAGTGCATTCCATGGCCTTAAGTCATATTGTTCTGGGTTATATCACCAGCATGTTAGACTACAAATTGACAACACCACAGTGGTAGCATATATCAACCATATGGGTGGAAACAAATCGACATCATGTGACAATCTGGCCAACACAATTTGGCAATGGTGTATCCAGAGAGATATTTGGATATCAGCTACCTACTTACCAGGTAAACTAAATTTAGTGGCAGACACCAGGTCACGCAAATTCAATGAAAACACCGAATGGATGTTGGATAAAAATGTATTTGCTGAAATTGCAGCACGGTATGGAACACCAGATATCGATCTATTCGCATCCAGGCTCAATCACCAGTTATCGAACTATGTTTCATGGGAACCAGACCCTGGGGCAGCGGCAACAGATGCATTTTCGCTGCATTTGGGGGAGATTGTTTATTTATGCATTCCCTCCTTTCTGCCTCATCAGTCGGGTATTAAGGAAAATACAGCAAGACTCTGCGTCTGGTATTTTGATAGTACCCGATTGGCCTACTCAACCATGGTTCCCGGTGATACTCGACATGGTATTAGAACCATGCATCACCATCCATCATAGACCTAATTTACTGGTTCATCCCGTAACAAGGGAAAGTCACCCATGTCATAATTATATAAACCTATTAATTTGTAGAGTTTGAAAGCACCTCTACTACACCTGGGACTGACGGACCGAACAGTGGATATTATTTCAGCGGCCCACAGACAGTCCACCAAAAAACAGTACTTGGTGTACATCAAGAAATGGGAAATGTACTGTCACAACAATAACATCACCCTCAGATCTATGAACATCCCGTCTGTTCTGGAATTCCTGGCAAGCCTCCATTACGATGAGGGGCTCAGTTATAGTGCCATCAACTGCGCCAGAAGTGCTCTGTCAACATACCTGTGGCAAGGAACAGAGCGGCATTCTGTTGGGACACACCCCCTGGTAACTAAACTCATGAGGGGCATTTTTTATGTTAATCCCCCAAGATTCAGGTACTCCCAAATATGGAATGTGAGCATTGTACTGACCATGTTAAGAAACTGGTCTCCAGCTACAGCTCTGTCCCTACAGAAACTGACTATGAAAACAGTCATGCTGATGGCCTTGGTCACGGCACAAAGGGTCCAGTCGCTACAGAAACTAAGGCTGGACAACATGACTACTTCATCTGGAAATTTAACTTTTCACATCAATGAATTAGTCAAACAGAACAGACAGGGGTCAGCAGGCCTAAAAATAGAATTCAGGGCCTACCCGACAGATGATCGACTCTGTATTGTAACACACTTGCTATTATATATGGAGTATACTAAGATCATCAGAGGCAAAGAAATGGCACGTTTAATCAGCTACAAACAGCCACACAAAAAAGTGAAAGTCCAGACCATCTCGAGATGGCTAAAACAGGTCCTAATAAAGGCTGGAGTAGACATTAACATTTTAAAATCTCACTCCACCAGGGCTGCAGCTACATCGGCAGCTATGAAGTTGGACGTTCCTATGGACCAAATCCTCAAGACAGCAGGATGGTCAACGGAGAAAACTTTCCAACGATTTTATAACAAACCAGTAATTGAACCTGGAACATTTGCAGAAACAATTTTAAGTTCTGTAATATAATTTTACCCCATAAATAGGGGCTATAATTTGGTGTTAATAAATTTATCGTTGTTTTTTCAATATCGTATTGATGTCTAATAATGTTAACACTATTCTCCCCATAATCAAGGCAGATGTGATGCATGGACTCGTTTCCACGGCATGGAATCACAGAGCTTTAAAATCTTCACGTAGTCACTCACGTGACTCCGAATTAAAATAGTAAGATTAAACGAGAATTTACCAGTTCGAAATTTGATCGTTATTTTATGAGGAGTACGTTGAGGGAATACGTGCCCTCCGCTCCCACCCTTGATCATATACTCAACTGGTATCTTCTTCTCTAATCTTACTATGTTTAGTCATTACAGTTATCTGTGATTTCACACCGCTGCTTTGAAGAATGACACGCATGCGTCCTGGTGGGGTTCTTCACGTAATCCCTCAACGTACTCCTCATAAAATAATGATCAAACTTCGAACTGGTAAGTTCTCGTTTAATCTTACTATTAAGTTACTTTAAGAAAGATGTACTGTAGAAGTTCAGGTTGAAACAACCAAAGAAAGAAGGGTATAGGAAGGAACTACAGATACCGGTTTACACAGAAGATAGACACAAATTGCTGGAGCAACTCAGCGGGTCAGACAGCATCTCGGGAGAAAAGGAATAGTTGACATTTCGGGTCAAGACCATTCTTCAAACCCTGAGTCTGAAGAAGGGTCTCACCCCCTGATATGTCACCTATTCCTTTACCGAAGTGACGCTGCCTGATTTGTTGATAATCCAGCATTGGATAGGAAGAGTGGCGCCGTTGAGTATGGCTGCCTCGCCTGCAGCTGTTCGTCCTTTCATCCTTTTTTTAATTTTTAGTCTGTCAAAGAGTTTTGTTTTGGAGGTCTTTTAGTATTTTTATGTGGGGGATGGGGGGGGAAGGGGAAACTGTTTTGCTTAGTCACTACCTGGTCGAGGATGCGTCTTTCCTCCGAGCTGCATCTTCGCCCCTTCCTCGCGGCCTACCATCTGGATTGGCGCGGCCTTTCCTGCCGGTGACAGGCCAGAACATCACTTTCAGCAGCGGCGCAGCACTAAAGTACCATCGCGGAGTGGGCGATGCCTTACTGGGGTTACCGTGTAGAGCCCCAGAGTGCTGGGACTGCCGATTTTAACACCGTGGAGTTGTGGTCTGCGGAGCTTCCAGCTGCGGGCGGCGCTGACTTTAACATCGTGGAGTCCTGGGATCCCTTTGCCGAGGGCCGCCAGTGTTGAATCTCCGCCCAGCTCGGCCTGTAGACTTCGAGAGCTGCGGTCTCCAGTAAGAAGTGGCCGATTCGGAAACTCCAAGCCGCTTAGATTGTTCTTCCCTTCCGATGTCGGAATTTTGATCATCCCGGCGAGAGGGCTTGAACATCGGGCCGCCGTAGCAGTGACTCGGAGGGTTCAAGGTCCCGACCACGGGGAGCAAAGAGGAAGGAAGATGACTGAACTTTATTGCCTTCCCTCACAGTGGGAAACGCTGATTCCGCTGTGTAGGGATGTTTATGTTAAATTCTATCGTGTGTTGTGTTCTTTTTATTCGTATGGCTGTATGGCAACCCAAATTTCTATGTGTAATAAATGTAAACTTGAACTTGATTGTGTGCGTAAAGAAAGAAGGGAGCTGCTTGCATATGGAGCCTGTTGACAAAGCTCCTATACCTGAGTGCTGTGGGTCTTGTGATGCTATGGCAGTAGTGGTAAGTTGGAGTCTGTAGATGGTTTATGCATGCAACCTATAATGTAGCTACCTCAATACCACTAACCACGCCTTAGTCATCTCAGTATAACTGTGATATCTTCCCCTTGCTCCTCCCTTGGTTCCAGTACGTGGGGTCTTTACATGGTGTCAGCAAGTTAAACGCTCACTTCCTGTTTACCGGGTTTTATTTGCTCCTAGTTTTACTAGTGTTTAATTCCCTCTTTGCCATGGCATTCTCGTGCCGCAAGCCCTCCCCCCTTGTCTTTGACGCTGACATTGCGGAGCGATGGGCTACTTTCGTGATGGACTACAACCACTTCATCAACATCGTGCACCAAAATGACCCTGATGCGGTCAAAGCCTCACTCCTGCTGAACCTTGCCGGTCCCGATGCTATGAAGTGAGCTCAGACTTTCACCTACAATCCAGCGATCCTGGATGACAACGACCAGGTCGTCGAGCCGGCGGAGTCTGCCAACGACCCGGTATGTCTCTTACGCAGGTTTGCGGAGATTTGTGACTTGCCCTCCAAGCATATATTGAGGCGGGCTAGATTCTTTACAAGGAAACAGCAGCCTGATGAGCCTGTTGAATGTTTTATCGCTGACCTGCGCTACCTTGCTCAGCGGTGCCGTTTCGAGCACATGTGTGATCAGCTCACTAGAGATATTTTTGTCACCGGCATGCTAGATCAGAAGTTACGAGCAGAGCTGCTGCGAAAACCGGTTCTCACCCTGACTGAAGCTATGCAGGCATGCAGACTAGCTGAGGTGGTTGCCCCGCTACATGGGCAGAGGGGATCTGACAATCGGGCTATTAATCTGACTGGTGTTGCTATGCCCCGTCGCAAGCAAGACAACGTTCGCCCTGCACCGCGGCTGACTTATGCCGCTCGGATCCCGCTTGTCAAGAAGTGCCCCAACTGTAATTATGTCCACTCTATGCAGTCGCAGTGTCCAGCATTTGGTAAAGCTTGTAATTTCTGTAAAGAAGTTAAGTCTGACACACTGTAACGTTACTGAGTATTTAATAAAGGCACATGTGAATCACGTCCCAGTACTGACTGCATCCAGCCTTCAGGCGTACTGGAACCAAGTGAGGAGCAAGGGGAAGATATCACAGTTATACTGAGATGACTAAGGCGTGGTTAGTGGTATTGAGGTAGCTACATTATAGGCTGCATGCATAAACCATCTACAGAGTCCTAAAGTGGAGATAAGTCGAGGGGGACCAATATCCTGGCGGAGAGATTTGCAACGGCTACTGGGGAGACTTTAAACTAGTATGGTTGGGGGGAGGGACTCAAATTGGGAAAGCTAGCAGTCAGTGTGTGAGGCAGGAGGCAGAGAATGGTAGCACTCTGACCCAAAATGTAGAGGAGAGAGAAGAAAAAGACAATAAACAGAGAATAAGAGAGGGTGGGTTTCTTAAATGTGTATATTTTAATGCTAGGAGCATTGTAAGAAAGGTGGATGAGCTTAGAGCCTGGATTGGCACCTGGAAGTATGATGTTGTGGTGATCAGTGAAACATGGTTGCAGGAGGGCTGTGATTGGAAACTAAATATTCCAGGATTTCGTTGCTTCAGGTGTGATAGAATTGGAGGGGCAAGAGGTGGAGGTGTTGCATTGCTTATCAGGGAAGATATTACAGCAGTGCTTTGGCAGGATAGATTAGAGGGCTCATCTAGGGAGGCTATTTGGGTGGAACTGAGAAATGGGAACGGGGTAGCAACACTTATAGGGGTGTATTATAGACCGCCAAATGGGGAGCGAGAATTTGAAGAGCAAATATGTAAGGAGATTGCAGATATTAGTAGTAAGCACAAGGTAGTGATTGTGGGAGATTTCAATTTTCCACACATTGACTGGGAAACACATTCTGTAAATGGGCTGGATGGGTTGGAGTTTGTAAAATGTGTGCAGGATAGTTTTTTGCAGCAATACATAGAAGTACCTACTAGAGAAGGGGCGGTGCTGGACCTCCTGTTAGGAAATGAGACGGGTCAGGTGGCAGAAGTATGCGTTGGGGAACAGTTCGGGACCAGTGATCACAATACCATTAGTTTCAATATACTTATGGAGAGGGTCAGAACTGGACCTAGGGTTGAGATTTTTGATTGGAGAAAGGCTAACTTTGAGGAGATGCGAAAGGATTTAAAAGGAGTAAATTGGGACAGTTTGTTTAATGGGAAAGATGTGGAAGAGAAATGGAGTACATTTAAAGGTGAAATTTTAAGAGTACAGAATCTTTATGTCCCTGTTCGGTTGAAAGGAAATAGTAAAAATTGGAAAGAGCCATGGTTTTCAAGGGAAATTGGACATGGTTCGGAAAAAGAGAGAGATCTACAATAATTATAGGCAGCATGGAGTAAATGAGGTGCTTGAGGAGTATAAAGAATGTAAAAAGAATCTTAAGAAAGAAATTAGAAAAGCTAAAAGAAGATATGAGGTTGCTTTGGCAAGTAAGGTGAAAGTAAATCCAAAAGGTTTCTACAGCAATATTAATAGCAAAAGGATAACGAGGGATAAAATTGGTCCATTAGAGAGTCAGAGTGGACAGCTATCTGCAGAGCCAAAAGAGATGGGGGAGATATTGAACAATTTCTTTTCTTCGGTATTCACCAAGGAGAAGGATATTGAATTATGTGAGGTAAGGGAAACAAGTAGAGTAGATATGGAAACTATGAGATTCAAAGAAGAGGAAGTACTGACACTTTTGAGAAATATAAAAGTGGATAAGTCTCCAGGTCCGGACAGGATATTCCCTAAGACATTGAAGGAAGTTAGTGTAGAAATAGCAGGGGCTATGACAGAAATATTTCAAATGTCATTAGAAACGGGAATAGTACCGGAGGATTGGCGTACAGCGCATGTTGTTCCATTGTTTAAAAAGGGGTCTAAGTGTAAACCTAGCAATTATAGACCTGTTAGTTTGACGTCAGTGGTGGGCAAATTAATGGAAAGGATACTTAGAGATAATATATATAAGCATCTGGATAAACAGGGTCTGATTAGGAACAGTCAACATGGATTTGTGCCTGGAAGGTCATGTTTGACTAATCTTCTTGAATTTTTTGAAGAGGTTACTCGGGAAATTGATGAGGGTAAAGCAGTGGATGTTGTATATATGGACTTCAGTAAGGCCTTTGACAAGGTTCCTCATGGAAGGTTGGTTAAGAAGGTTCAATGGTTGGGTATTAATGGTGGAGTAGCAAGATGGATTCAACAGTGGCTGAATGGCAGATGCCAAAGTAATGGTGGATGGTTGTTTGTCAGGTTGGAGGCCAGTGACTAGTGGGGTGCCACAGGGATCTGTGTTGGGTCCACTGTTGTTTGTCATGTACATCAATGATCTGGATGATGGTGTGGTAAATTGGATTAGTAAGTATGCAGATGATACTAAGATAGGTGTGGTTGTGGATAATGAAGTAGATTTTCAAAGTCTACAGAGAGATTTATGCCAGTTGGAAGAGTGGGCTGAAAGATGGCAGATGGAGTTTAATGCTGATAAGTGTGAGGTGCTACATCTTGGCAGGACAAATCAAAATAGGACATACATGGTAAATGGTAGGGAATTGAAGAATGCAGGTGAACAGAGGGATCTGGGAATAACTGTGCACAGTTCCCTGAAAGTGGAATCTCATGTAGATAGGGTGGTAAAGAAAGCTTTTGGTGTGCTGGCCTTTATAAATCAGAGCATTGAGTATAGAAGTTGGGATGTAATGTTAAAATTGTACAAGGCATTGGTGAGGCCAATTCTGGAGAATGGTGTACAATTTTGGTCGCCTAATTATAGGAAGGATGTCAACAAAATAGAGAGAGTACAGAGGAGATTTACTAGAATGTTGCCTGGGTTTCAGCAACTAAGTTACAGAGAAAGGTTGAACAAGTTAGGGCTTTATTCTTTGGAGCGCAGAAGGTTAAGGGGGGACTTGATAGAGGTCTTTAAAATGATGAGAGGGATAGACAGAGTTGACGTGGATAAGCTTTTCCCACTGAGAGTAGGGAAGATTCAAACAAGGGGACATGACTTGAGAATTAAGGGACTGAAGTTTAGGGGTAACATGAGGGGGAACTTCTTTACTCAGAGAGTGGTGGCTGTGTGGAATGAGCTTCCAGTGAAGGTGGTGGAGGCAGGTTCGTTTTTATCATTTAAAAATAAATTGGATAGTTATATGGACGGGAAAGGAATGGAGGGTTATGGTCTGAGCGCAGGTATATGGGACTAGGGGAGAATACGTGTTCGGCACGGACTAGAAGGGTCGAGATGGCCTGTTTCCGTGCTGTAATTGTTATATGGTTATATGGTTATATGGTTAAGTGTCATCAGAGTTTTCTACAGCACTCAGCAGAAATTTCAAACAGTTTAAAAAAAAATAAAAATGCAACAGAACAGCCAATTGAGTGATGTATGGGTGCAGTTGAAATGGTCAAGAGCAAAATGTGTTAAAAAAAATCTCCCTTTGCAAACTAAAAAGTACCTTTGTTAGACCTGTGATAAATGGCATCAAAACATTGTCCGTGTGAGCAATAGAATGGAAACCTCCAGGTCCGAAAACTGGTGCAGCGTTAATCCGATTGGAAAACATTACAGCTTGCCAGTTTGTCACTTTATGGCAAAGCACTAATGGTATCCAATAGCTAGACCTTTGTATCCTTAAACACATTTTTCCCACCTAAACTTAGTATCAGCAAACAGGAATAAATGTGTTTAGTTGAATGTTGTCACGTGTACCGAGATACAATGGAAATCTTTTGTTTGCGTGCTATCCAATCACAAAAAAGACTATACATGAATACCATCAAGCCATCCACAGTGCACAGATAAAGGATAAAGACGACAACATTTAGCGCAAAGATATAACATTGAAGTCCAATAAAGTCCGTTAATGAAAGCTCAAAGATCTCCAATAAGGTAGATGGGAGATCAGGACTGCTTTCTAGTTGGTGATAGGACAGTTCAGTTGCCTCATATCAGCTGGGAAGAAACAGTTCCTGAATCTTCAGGTATGTGCTTTCAAACTTCAATCCCTCTTGCCTGATGGGAGAGGGGAAAAGAGGGAGTGACCAATGCACGTACTGGGTGTGGAGTCATTTATTTTTGAACCCTGGAGTATGGGCTATTTTCTGTTAAATAGGGAATATCATGAAGAAGCTTTATGGCTTAAGCTAACCTAGGATATAGGAAAGAGCGTTCACGTCGCTGCCCTGTTTCCACCAATCTTTCCACCACCACGCACAAGAAGCGACAAGACAGACACCATTGTATGCAGATGCCAAGAAGTGTGTTCAGCTCTGGCTGAACAACTTCTAATCTTGCATGTGGACTCGATAAGAAGAAGAACCAACCCTGGAGTTTACATCAGTTTTGTTGCAATATGTTGGATTTGGTGGCCATCTCTCTCCCCCTGTCCTCACCACCCTTCAATAACAGTAATTAGATTCGGATTTAGTAATCTTAATAAACAAACCTACTCCGCCTGCACATGATGTATACCCCTTCATTCCCTGCATATACATGGGAATATCTAAGTCTTTTAAACACCACTATTGTATCTTCCTCCACCACCACCACCACCAAGGGCAGTGTGTTTCTGGCACCCACCACCCTCTGTATAAAAAACATCTCACAGATCTCTTTTAAACTTCGCCCCTTCTCATGCCCTCATGTATTTGATATTTCCCAACTGGAACAAAAGTGTTCACTGTCTACGCTGTCTACACCTCTCACAATGTTTTATACTTCTATCAGGTCTTCCCTCATCTGGGGAACACCTGGCATTCCAGATAAAACAATCCAATACTGTCTGACCTCTCCTTGTAGCTAATACCCTCTAATCCTACTGCAGTTGTACAGGGTCTTGGTGAGACCACACCTGGAGTACTGCGTACAGTTTGGGTCTCCAAATCTGAGGAAAGACATTCTTACCATAGAGGGAGTACAGAGAAGGTTCACCAGAACTGATTCCTGGGATGTCAGGACTTTCATATGAAGAAAGACTGGATAGACTCGGCTTGTACTCATTAGAATTAGGAGATTGAGGGGGGATCTTATAGAAACTTACAAAATTCTTAAGCGGTTGGATAGGCTAGATGCAGGAAGATTGTTCCCGATGTTGGGGAAGTCCAGGACAAGGGGTCACAGTTTAAGGATAAAGGGGAAATCCTTTAGGACCGAGATGAGAAAAACATTTTTCACACAGAGAGTGGTGAATCTCTGGAATTCTCTGCCACAGAAGGTAGTTGAGGCCAGTTCATTGGCTATATTTAAGAGGGAGTTAGATGTGGCACTTGTGGCTAAAGGGATCAGGGGGTATGGAGAGGGCAGGTACAGGATACTGAGTTGGATGATCAGCCATGATCATATTGAATGGCGGTGTAGGCTCGAGGGGCCGAATGGCCTACTCCTGCACCTATTTTCCATGTTCTATGTCTATGTTTCTAATCCAGGCAACATTTTGGTAAACTCCTATGTACCTTTTCTAAAACCTTCACATCCTTCCTATACTGAGGCTACTAGAACTGCACGTAATTCTCCAAATGTGGCCTAACCAAAGTCTCCAAATATTACATAATGACTACCTGGCTCTTACAGTATACACAATGGTTTGATCAATGAAAGCAAGCATAAAATGTGTCTTTTTTGCCACTATCTAGTACTGTTTCAGGGAGTTATGGACTCTGTAGATTAGTCCGTCTTTATTATATCTATCACCACACAGATTATGCATGCTGCACATTCCTTATGTAGTCCAGTCCAGATCTTCATCCTTACCCTGGACTGCTAGTGTTGTTAAGATAGCGCATCACTGTCTCCCGGCAGACTTGATGCAGACCACTGTGATGAAAGCATGTAACGTTTCCTCAACTTGTACTGCAATAAAGACTATGAGTTATTACATCTGTGTATGGGTCTCATCATTCAACAGACTCCAAGTTCCTTGAAACAATAATGCTGTTAAGGATCTTCCTATTAATTGTATATTTCCTTTTACATTCAACCTCCCAAAGTGCAACACCTCACACTTGCTTGAATTAAATCTGCCATTTCTCCACCCATATCTGTAGCTGATCTTTATCCTGCTGTATAATTTGACAGCCTTCCTCATAGTCTGCGACACTAGCAATCTTGGTGTTATCTACAAAGTTACAAACCAACTCATCTACATTTATGTCCAAGTCATTTATATATATATCACAAACTACGGAGATCCCAGCATAGATCATCACAGAACTCCACTGGCCACAGATCTCTAGTCTGAATATCATCCTTCCACTCCAACCTTCTGTCTTCTATCAGTAAGTCAGTTCTAAATCCATACAATCAAGTCACTGTTAAACCCATGCATTGTAATCATTTGAATCATCTTACTGACTTTTCAAATGCCTTAAGGGCCTGTCCCACTTTCACGAGGAAATTCACGAATTCTCCCAAGTTTTCCCCTGATTCAAACTCGCAGAATGTCGGTAACGAATCCGTAGGAGGTCGTAGGAGTTTGTAGATATATCGTAGTGGCCCGTTATGCTAGCCATAGGTACCCGTGGCATCAGGTAAGTCGGGACGTTTTTTCCAGCCCAATAAAAATGTCCACAAGTAAAAAAATGGTTGGGATGAAAGAATGAAGTCGTGAAAGTAGGACAGGCCCTTTACTCAAATCCTTGGAGACAACATCCACCACCCTACCCTTAATCACCTCCTCAAAAATCCATTCAAGTTAGTAAGACATGACCTGCCACATACAAAAACCATGCTGACTCTCCCAAATTAAGCCATTTTACCCAAAGGCATCATGTGTGTATCTTCAATGCTCAGATTAGAACACCAGCCTAACCTTTGTAATGGTGTGTTGCAAATTGGGAAAAGCAACTTTATTTTCCAGCATCAGACTGTACTGAGCCAGAGACTTGGATTTTCAGCATCACCAACTGAGTACTCCTGTTTCAAAAAGCTGACTCGCCACCATTTTTTCAAAGGCATTTAGGAACGGTAAATAAATGCTGTTCTAGGCTCCAATTCGCATATCCCTTGAGGAAATTTAATGATCTAAGCAGAGACTGACAGTGTGTGATAAATTCAAATGCCAAAGGAATGTTCATTATGCTGCAATAAACAGCTGCTGAATCTCTGGTTATGCTGATCGTGACATTTGTAAGAAACTGATGGAGGAATAACATTATCCTCATTTTATTTTGCCATTTTCAACTTATTGCGAGCAAATTGAATATGGGTTTTTTACAGTAGAACACCTAAGAAACTGCATGATCCTCTGAACAATCTGATATTAAACAGCAGACATTGGTCAGTTACATCTCAGTTGATATGAACAATAAAGTTGCATTGCCCTAGGACTTTGCCGGTAAATTAGTTTCACGTGGTAGATGTGAATTTAGGACATTCTTTCTGCAGAATCTTATTGGAGTTCTCTTCGGTTTGTTTTGATCATGGCTCTCTTCTACATACACCTTAGGGATGGGGAAGCATGGACATGGAGTGGTGGTGGGTCAGGTCTGATTATAGGGTCTGGATTGTGGTGGTGTTGCCCTCTCCCCAGTTGTTAAAAGGTCAGAGCGAAAAGACACCAGAAACTGTAGATGCTGGAACCTTGAGCAAAACACAAAGTGCTAGAATAGAGAGGATCTATTCACTCCGGCTCTGGGTCCCATCAAAGATGTCAGTTGAGGGTATGGTTCGATTGGGGGAATTGGGTTTTTTGGTGGATTTGGTGGTAAAGAGTCTTATTCCTCTTGGTCTCTGAGCTCTTCTGTAAGAAGATTCAGTTTGGATTCAGGGGTCAAGTATTTAGCGGGGAGATCAAATTGGAGCTTATGATAGCAGAGGAGGGACCCTAAATAACAACTGGGATAGATGGGGGGGGGGGGGGGGGCGTCCTGTATGGGTATGGCTGCCCAGCCTGCAGCTGTCCATTTTTTCACCTCTTTTTAAAAAAATTTAGTGAGTTAAAGTGTTTTGTTTCTGGAGCTTTCGTCTTTTTTATGTGGGGGGGGAGGGGGTGGGGGGAGGGGGAAACTGCTTTTCAGGGTCCCTACCTGGTCAGAGCGGCGGCTTTTCTGCGGGTAGCATCTTCGACCCGTCCTCGCGGCCTACTAGCAGGCCTGGAGCGGCGTTTCCTGAGGGGACCGGCCAGAACCTCGGCTTCGGCGGTGGCACAGCGCTGGAGCGCTATCGCAGAGTGGGCGAAGATGCGAGCTCCACAGAGACAGCACCAAGATCGGGCTTGAAGCTGGCTCTCTGAAGCTGTGGGGCAGCTGCTCTACCAGCTGCGCCACTGTGCCGCCTTTATGTTTTACACACAGTATGACTCAAATTTAGCATAGTGTTTAGATATGAATCTTGAAGTAGCTTTGATACATGGAGCACCTGTGTGAATTAGCCACTGGATGGCACTGTTCATCTTTACCAGCAACCACTTCAGTACAAATCTTCTAGGCTCGGATTACAGCAAGTGGAACAGCACATCAGTATTAACGTTGGAATAATTACACTCTCCCGAATTTTATTATCTGACTTTGCTGAAGGCATACATTTTTCATAGCCTCAGCCTTTAATAGGTGAATCAAATAAGAAGATGGACTTCTTTATTCATAAGTTTCATCAATGTCCTTTGACCAAATATTTGAGGTAGGCATCCTAACTTCTGTTGATGTCTGATAATCGATGCCACCAAGGATAATCTGTGGCAGTCTTATGTAAAACAACAGCATGATTTTTAAAATGTAATTGATGTTACGGCCCAATGATCAATTAATTATGTGTGAAAATAAATAGAGCGGGTAGGTTTAATGTTTGAAAAAAAAGATGTAAAATGCTACAGCAACTCAACGGGTCCGGCAGAATCTCTTGAGAAAGTGAATAGATGAAGTTTTTGGTTGGGGCCCTTTTTCAGACTCATTGGGGTGGGGGTGGAAGAAAGCTGGAAGAGAGTAGACAAAGACAAAGCCTGGCAGGTAATAGTTTGAAGTCTGAAGATGTGTCCCAACTCGATGTGTCATCCATCCTTTTTCTCCAGAGATGCTGCCTGACCCGCCGAGGGTCCAGCACATTGTGTCTATCTTCGGCAATAGGTTGATACAGGTGAGGGGATTTTTTACAGGTAGATAATGGATAAAGGCCAGAGATGAAAAGACAGAAGGTGTGAGACAAAAGGATTGAAGAGTTATAAATTGCGAGGTTGGAGGAAGGAATGTCGGTGGAAGGTTATGGGGAGGGGAGCTTTATGGTTTTATATTTGATCTTTATTTTGTGCTGAATTACGTGATATCAGCAAATTGTGGAGGTTTTCTACCAATTGGTAGTAGAATATAATTCTGGTCTCCTCTCTCTGAATCTCACTCCAATCCATAAACCACCTTAAATTTCTATGATAACTTGGACAAATATTTCCAATTTGTTATCCAATATAATGGCTGATGTGATTTCTTAGCAGGCTTTAATACTGAAGGCAATTAACTGCTTTTGAAATGCATCTCATCTGAAATAAATATCTCTCAGAATAAGATAGTACTGTATGTAGAGGGTAAAAGACAATGATGTCAAGGCAACTTGTATCCTGCAAAACATTACATTTATGTGGCTGGTCCAGTCTGTGATCGATGGTAACCAAAGGCTTTATACAAGCAGCAATTTGCAGCAAATTTGCAGAATGTTTTAGGTCTTTGTTTATTTTTGCTTTGTGTATACCAATTTGGCTCTGCTGTAACTTTGCAGATTGCTTAGATAACTTCACATTGACTGCAGTGCATGATTAATGACCATCTCATATGTTCATTTTCTAAATGAACACCCACTGACCATCTGTGCACATTTGTTATTCTGATTACTTTTCATTTCTTATCCATTGGCAGGTCTGCCTCCTCCACTAAGAGAGAAACATAAACCTCTGAGTATTCAAGATTGTTACACTTACACATCAACTTCAGACAAGCTGATTTTCTCAGCTTGAATATTTGAAATGTACTACAGGTTTTCTGTTGGTCATATTAATAAAAGTAAACTAGCTTTGTTGTTTCGATACTGCAGTTTATTTGGATTCCGCCATGAATCTCTCAGTTGTTTTGTGGATGAAATCAATCATTTTTGTCTATGAATCAGCTTTTCAATTGGCTTCCTAAATTCAATCAGGGGAACATAAAGGTAAATAAATCAGCTTTGCTCATGCAAATTGTCTTGCAGCTGAATAATTGGACAACTGCAGAAATTGCAGCAGAATTTACAGTAGTTCCTGTATTAATGTAATCAACATGAACTTTGTCCTAGTTTACCTATGAGTTTTTGTCAATGGATGAAGCTGTGATAGGAGGTAAATGGACATGTGTTACACCACTACGGTTACAGGGAAAAGTGACTGGAAAGGGAGAGCGATGGGTGGGACGGATGAGCAAATCAGGGAGTCATGGTGAGAGTGGTCCCTGTGGAAAACTGAATAGGGTGGGAAGGGGAAGATGTGAGTGGTGATGAGATCACATGGTGTTTCATACGGAGGCTGGTAGGGTAAAGCTTAAGAACTGAGGGAATTCTACCCACGTTCTCTATGGAGGGAGGTGGGATGAGAATCAAAGAGTGGCAGATAGAGGAGGTACATGCGAGAGCTTGGTCAACCACAGACGCCATGTTTCCTGAAAGGGGAGAACATTTCAGAAGTCCTGGAGTGGAAAGTTTCATCTTGAGAACCGTGAAGCAGAGATAGAGAAATTAAGAGAACAGATGAAGTCCTTGCAAGAGACAGGGTAGGAGGGAGTTCAGTTTAGGTAGCTGTGGGTAGGTGAGTTTGTTGTAGATATCAGTGGATTGTTGTTTCCTGAGATGGAGACAACACTCAAGCGTGTTTAATTGTCATATGTACCGACAATGGAACAATTAGATTCTTACTTGCATTGGTATAACAGGCCTCTAAATACAGATAACATAACATAGATAACATAATAATTTTTTTTTTTTTTTTAAAATCACAATATTATTGCAAAAAGCCCAAAGTCCTTAGTGCGACCAAGACAGTTTGTCATTCATAGATACTTCAGTGTTAGTCGTGTTAGTAGTGTTCAAGAGCCAGATGGTTGTTGGGAAGAAGCTGTCTTGAACCAGGACATCTCTGTTTTCAGACTCCCATGCCTTCTTCCTGATGGTTGGAGGAAACTAAAATGTGGCCTGAGTGATGTGGGTCTTTGATGATACTAAATGTCTTGGCAGTAATGCCTCCCATAGATCTCGTCGATGGTGGGGGAGTCAGTACTCGTATTGGACCAAGTGGATTCCACCACTCTTTGTAATATCCTGTGTTCCTGGGAGTTTGATTTGCCGAACAAGAAAATGACACAACAAGTCATTATGCTCTCTACTGTACATATGTCAAAGTTCAAGATACCAAATGTATCAAATCTCCCCAATCCTCTAAGAAAGTAGAGGCATTAATGGGGTTTCTTTATGATTGCATTTGTCTGTTGGTTTCAGGATAGAACTTCAGACCTATGCACACCCAGGAACTTAAAGTTGTTGATACAAAGATCAAGAGAGGGGAAAGAGGTATGAGAAGTGAACTTGAGGGCAGTGTGGAAGTGGAAAAGTTGATTAAATTGATGAGTTCTGCTTGGGTGTGGAAGGCAGTACAGATGTAGTTGTCAAGTAGTGAGGAAGAGTCGGGGACTGGTGCAAGAGTAGGCTTGGAATAAAGAATGCTCCACATAGCCATTGAAGAGGCTGGTGTAGCTGGGGCTCATGCAAGTGTCCATGGCTATGCCTTTAATTTTTTAGGAAGTGGGTGGAATCAAAAAATGATTTAATGTGAGACCAAGTTCCACCAGGTGGGGAATAATGTTATAACTGGAAGGGATCTGGTTGGATCTACATTGTAGTCAGAGGTGGAGGCCTTAAGAATATCCTGATGGAAGATGGACATGCACAAAGACTTTATGTCCATAGTAAAAATGAAGCAGTGGGGACCAGGGAATAGGAGATTGTTGAAATGGTGGAGAGCATGTGAGGTGTCCTGGATGTAGGTGGAAAGGGATTAGACAAGGGGGTACAAGATATAATTGAGGTATGAGACTCACAGGTTTGCTCATTCCTCTCCGTCCATCTCTCCCTCTTCCCAGGTACTTTCCCTTGCAATCATAGGAGGTATAATATCTTTTCCTACACCTTCTCCCTCCCACCATCTAGGTACCTAAATAGCCTTTCCAGTTGGGGTGGAGATTCACCTGCATCTCCACCAGGTTCTTCTATTACATTTAATGGTCTCAATGTGGCCTCCTCTACAGTGGTGAGAACAAACACAGAAGAGGTGGTTGTGTTGCCATGCAGCTGTGCTCTATCCATTCTGGATCTCCACATTAACATTCAATTTAATTCCTATTTATATTTCCATACGGACTTGTCTGTCCTCCACTGCCAAGGTGAGACCAAATGCAAACTGGAGGAACAGCACCTCATCTATTGCCTGGATAATCTACAGCCTAACAACATGAACATTGAAGATAGACGCAAAATGCTTGAGTAACTCAAAGGGACTGGCAGCATCTCTGGATAGAAAAAAATGGGTGACGTTTCGGGTTGAGACCGTTCTTCAGACTGAGAGTCAGGGGAGAAGGAGACCTGTGAGTCTCATACCTCAACTATATCTCTGTGTCTCCTCTCTTCTGACGAAACGTCACTCATTCCTTCTATCCCGAGATGCTGCCTGACCCGCCGAGTTACTGCAGCATGTTGTGTCTACCTTCAGTATAAACCAGCATCTGCAGTTCCTTCCTAAACATGAAAATAGAATTTTCTATTTCAGTTAACTGCACCATCTCTGTCCCTTTCTCTCTCCTATCAACCCTGCCCCCTATCACATCTTTCCATCTTATTCATCAGCCCTTCTCTACTTGTTTCTTGTCCCCCTTTCCCCACACACTCTTCCACTGAATCTCCTTTCTCACTGCTCACACTTCCCTCCTTCTGTTGGTCACATCTGCCACCAGCCCTCATTCTGTTTCATTCTTAACCTTCCTTTCCTGTTAGATTCCAGAATCTGCAGTAATTCCTCTCCATTATAACCCCCCAGCCACAGTTGCTATCTCCACCCTTCCCTCCCCTCCCCTTCGAATCACACTCAACTCCTATTCACCATATTCCAATCAAATCCTCCTTATCTGCATTCATCTATTGCTTGCTAGCTTTTGCCCCTTCCTCACTGTACTTGACTTGGTGATAGGAGGCAGAGGATAGTGGTGGGAGGATGCTTTTCTGATTAGAAGTCTGCGACAAATGGCTTAGCACAGCGATTGATGCTTAGACCTTTGTTAGTATTGTGTGGGAAGAAACTACAGATGCGGGTTTACACTGAAGATAGGCACAAAATGCTGGAGTAACTCAGTGGGACAAGCAGCATCTCTGGAGAGAAGGAATGGGTGATGTTTCAGGTCGAGACCCTTCTTCAGACTCTGAAGAAGGTTCTTTATCCGAAATGTCAACCATTTCTTCTCTCCAGAGATGCTGCTTGTCCCACTGAGTTACTCCAGCATTTAGTGTCTATTCTTAGTTTGCAGTGATAGATATTAGGCTGTGTCCTAAGCCCCCTGCTGTTTAGTCTGCTTACACACGACTGTACTGCTAGACTCAACAACAACTTCATCAACAAGTTCGCTGATGACACAACAGTGGTGGGTCTCATCAATGACAATGATGAGTCGGCGTACAGGATGGAGGTGGAGCTGCTCACAGGATGGTGCAAATCCCACAACCTCATTCTCAACGTGGGAAAAACTAAGGAGATGGTGGTTGACTTCAGGAGGGCGGGAAAACAACACCATACACCTCTGCACATCGATGGAGCTGATGTGGAAAGGGTCAGCAGCGTGAAGTTCCTAGGACTCCACCTGTCAGATGACCTGACATCCACGACCAACACCACAGCACTGGTCAAGAGAGCCCAGCAGCGACTACACCCTCTCCGAAGACTACGGAAAGCAGGTCTCCCCACTACACACCAACGAACTTTTTATAGGGGGACAATCGAGAGCACATTAACCTACGGCATCACTTCTTGGTTCGGGAGCTGCAAGGCGTACGAACGGGACCAACTAGACAGGATTGTGAAGACCGCCAGCAGGATTATTGGTGCTCCTTTCCTGTTGGACATATACAGGAAGAGATGTATCAGCAGAGCCATCTCCATCATCAAAGACCCTACCACCCATCGCATCACATATTCTCCATCCTGCCATCTGGGAAGAGGTACAGGAGCATTAGCTGCAAAACCAACAGGATGCTCCTCAGCTTCTTCCCGCAGACTATAAGACTGATAAACGGACTTTGCCCCCTGCCAAAGTATCACGCACCAACCACCAACCTGGACACACTGCAGCAGAGCCACTGTCGTGCCACTGCCGATCGGAACGCCTGTTGATGTTTAGTAGAGAGTAGAGTGTTTAATTTGTTCATGATATATGTATTTTTATTTCTATTTATTTTTTACTGCACACTGAATGGACACTGGTTGAGCAACGTTTTTTTATTTCCTCTGGGTATGTGAGTACTCAGGAAAATGACAATAAAGATATACTATACTATACTACTATATTAATAACTTGAATGCAAACATAGGAAATACAATTAGTAAGTTTGCGGATGACATGAAAAGTGATGGTGTAGGGGATTGTTAGGAAGGTTTTCTAAAGTTGCAGTAGGATATTTTTCAGATGGAAAGTTGGGGGAAACATTGATAGGTGGAATTTAATCCTTACACGTGTGAGGATGCATTTTCGGAAGTCATTTAGGAATAGGATAGATACAATAAAATAGAAGAGCCAACAAGGAGAGCTTGGAGTCCATAGTTCCCTGAAAGTGGCAACTCAAGAAGATAGGGTAGAAAAGATGGCCTTTGCCATACTTGCTTTCAGAGGTCAAGACATAAAATATACTGTAAATGCTGGAACATTATGTTTCAAACTGACAAAACATTGATTGTATAGTTTGCAGCGTTTGTTATCTCATTAGAAACATAGAAACATAGAAAATAGGTGCAGGAGGAGGCCATTCGGCACTTCGAACCAGCACCGCCATTCATTGTGATCATGGCTGATCGTCCCCTATCAATAACCCGTGCCTGCCTTCTCCCCATATCCCTTGACTCCACTAGCTCCTAGAGCTCTATCTAACTCTCTCTTAAATCCATCCAGTGATTTGGCCTCCACTGCCCTCTGTGGCAGGGAATTCCATAATTTCACAAATCTCTGGGAGAAAATGGTTTTTCTCACCTCAGTCTTAAATTACCTCCCCTTTATTCTAAGACTGTGGCCCCTGGTTCTGGACTCACCCAACATTGGGAACATTTTTCCTGCATCTAGCTTGTCCAGTCCTTTTATAATTTTATAGGTTTCTATAAGATCCCCCTCATCCTTCTAAACTCCAGTGAATACAAGCCTAGTCTTTTCAATCTTTCCTCATATGACAGTCCCGCCATCCCAGGGATCAATCTTGTGAACCTACGCTGCACTGCCTCAATCATAAGGATGTCCTTCCTCAAATTAGGAGACCAAAACTGTACACAATACTCCAGATGTGGTCTCACCAGAGCCCTATATAACTGCAGAAGAACCTCTCTACTCCAATACTAAAATCCTCTTGTTATGAAGGCCAACATTCCATTAGCTTTCTTCACTGCCTGCTGTACCTGCACGCCAACTTTCAGTGACTGGTGTACAAGGATGCCCAGGTCTCGCTGTACCTCCCCCTTACCTAACCTAACACCGTTGATGTTAGGTTAGGATATGAAGGATGTGTTGCGAGGGAGTTGTTAGGCGAAATTCACCAGGATGTTTCTTGGATAGAAGAACTTCAGTTATGCAGAGTGATTAGATAATCAGGGCTTCTTTTCCCTGGAGCAAAGGGGTGATCTGAGATCGAAATGAGGAATAGGTAGAGTGGATAGTCAGAACCTCTTTATCCCAAGGTAGGTGCAATGGTAGAGTTGCTGCCTTACTGAGCCAGATACCAGGGTTCGATCTTAACTATGGGTGCTGACTGTTAGAGTTTGTACGTTTTCTCTATGACCACGTGGGTTTTCTGCCGATATTCTAGTTTCCTCCCACACTCCTAATATGTGCACGTTTGTTGGTTAATTGGCTTCTGTAAATTGTCCCTAGTATATAGGATAGAACTAGTGCACCGGTGATCACTGGTCTGAGCGGATGTGGTGGGTCGAAGGGTCGAAGTTTCCATGCTGTATCTCTAAAATTAAAACTAAAACTAAAAAAAAGGGCATAAGTTTAAGGTGAGAGGAAGAGTTTTTAAAAAGGATTGGAGGTCTATGTCTTTTGCACAGAAAGTGGCTGATCTTTGGAACTTGCTGCCAAAGGAGATACAATCACCATGTTCACGAGACAGGTACTTGAATAAGCAAGGCTGAGAAGGATATGGACATAAAATGGGCAAATGAGAGTAATGTAGATGGGCAAAAATGTTGGCATGAACATGGCAAGTCACAGGTCCTGTGTATGTGTTGTTCAATTCAATGACTCCATGACTAACAATCAAGTACTTTTGACGAATGCTATTAACTGGGTGGTGGATCTTTTGCAAAGCAGATGATTCTCCTGTATATTTCCACACAATACAATATGTTTCATGGGCAAGACAAACTGTGAGTTGTAGAAGTTGAAAATATTTCATTGGTAATGAATCTTCTGAGCTTTAGGAACCCTTCATCTGGAAGGAATCAAATGATGTTCAGGTGTGGGAGGAAATGACTCATCAGAGTTTAATTCAGCAAAGCAATCTATTACCAATTACAAGAAAAATCACATTGAGTTGGCCTCCAGGGAAGAAAAGGTTATGTTAATAATATGTTTGAAATGAGGAGACAACAAAGATGGAATTTTACAAAGTTAATATTGCTCACAATGTACACTTGGATGAGCATTAATTTAAGATTTAGCTAAATCCTAGATCGAGGCTCAATGTAATTTGTTTTAGTTTTAGAGATACAGCACGTAAACAGGCCCTTCGGCCCACCAGGTCTGCGCCGACCAGCAATCTCCACATATTAACATATCTTACACACACTAGGAACTATTCTTTACATTTACCAAGCCAATTAACCTTCATACCTGTATGTTTTTGGAGTGTGGGAGGAAAACAAAGATCTCGGAGAAAACTCATGCAGGTCACGGGGAGAAAGTACATATTTTGTACAGGCAGCACCCACAGTCAGGATGGAACCCGGGTCTCTGGCGCTGTAAGGCAGCAACTCTACCTCTACACCACCGTGTGCTCCAGAAAGCTGTTATTATCTTTGACAGAGCATGGACATGTTTTAGAAACTCCTCACCCTTATGTGTTTTGCCTTTCGATTAATTGATTGAAAGACACAGCATTGAAACAGGCCCTTCAGCCCATCAATTCCATGTTCACACTAGTTCTATGTTATCCCACTTTCTGATCCACTGTTGTGCAAAGTACTGACGTTACTCCCATATTATGCTATATTCTGTTACCATCAACTAAATATGGAAGCAACATAACTCATTGGTTCTGGCAGTTAAGGAGATACTGAGTCAAGGCCTGTGGCATTTTGTAATTTAAATTCCCTATGAATTTATACTTGTAGGATCACACCATATACACTTCCAGCAGCCCGGCATTGATGAGATGCTGCCAGAACTGCAGCAATGTTTTCTTTGAACAGGCATGGATAAGTGAATTACATCATATCATGTTTCTAGCTTATGGAGGACTTTTCAGAAGTTTGTTAACAAGGGGGGGAGAAACTGTTCGTGATTCTGGTGGTGTGCGCTTTCACAGAAGCTTCTGTATCTTCTGCCCGATGGGTGTGGGAGAAGAAGGAATGTCTGGGATTGAACAAGTCATTTGATTATATTGGCTGCTTTTCAAGGTATTGTGAAGTGTAGATGGAGTCATTGGAGGGGAGTCTGGTCTGTGTGATGGTCTGGGTTGCTATTATTCCTGAGAGCTCTGATTGTTATCAATCTATTTCAGATATGACTACTCGTGTGTATTACTGATCGAGGAGTTTTATTGAACGGCATATCACTGTCAAAATATCTCACATTCATATTATCTGATTTTATTAATAACTTTAATTCCATTGTGACCACTGTCAACCACATTTAGATGCATCTTCAGGGACTTAACATGTTTTAAGAATAAACCTTTGCACTGACAACAGATGAAATTATTTGAATAGAGAGGGGTCATTTGATGAAAGGGGAAAGATGAAAGAACTATTATAGCTGAAGCAGTCATCCACTATATCTCTGGAAGGATAGAATAACGGTTAGAAACACAGTTTTTGATTGATTTTCTGCCCCTTTTCCAGGGACGCAGAAAATCAATTGTATAAAACCCCTCAGAGATTGATTGAGTACAGACAGTCTAAGTATCAAACTTGCACCTTCATCCGTGTATACATGCTCACCAAGCTGTTAATGGTTATCAGTTTAAAATATAATCATTTTTAAATTTGAATAACATATATTGGCTGCATTAAAACAAAAAACAAAAGTCTGAAGAAGGGTCTCGACCCGAATCGTCACCTATTCCTTTTTTCTTGAGATGCTGTCTGACCCGCTGAGTTACTTCAGCTTTTCCCACATGTAATAAGCTACAATTTCATCTGTAAGTGTGTATTTTAAGAGACATGGGCACCTTTATTTGGACTTTTATAGTTACATACATTCCCAAATATTCATGCAGAATGTTCACCTTTCTAAAAGGTAATGATATAAATTCACTGTCAAGTGTTTTTATTTTTAATTTTCACTTGAAACTTAAGTTAAAGGAATTGAATTCACTTTTTAAATCTAGATTTATTTTAGTTTAGAGATACAGTGTGGAAACAAGCCCTTAGAACAAACCCACTCTGCACCACAATCTAATCCCATGTTAATGACATCTTCAGTGTTTCTATGACACTAACTTTCGCACGCTTGATGCTCTATTAAATGTTAAATGAATCATGTATGATAAGTTGCTCTGCAAAGAAAAACACAAAGGTAGGAATCAAAGAAATTAATACCTCAAAATAGAGCTAATGTATTGGAAGCACTTAAGTTGCAAATGTAATTGCACTATAAAACTGAATGATTCTCGCTGCAGGCTACAGTGGTACATTTCACAGTTTACTTTGAAGTGTTTAGTTTCTCTGAAACACGCATCAATTAAAGGATCATGGAGCCACAGAAACCATGAAGGATTGCTTGATTTTAGATTAGCACCACCGGGTAATTTGAGAAAACAAGACACCTTTCGACGAGTTACCCTTTTACTCACTTATATCCTGTAAAATACAAACTGAAATAAATTGAATAATAGTTACTGTATTATATAAAGTGCTATTGCTGGCAATATATAAAACAGAATTGCACAACAGTACTGGGAATATGTGATCCAAAAGCACCAGCAAAGGCCAGATGTGATGTTCTGGAGTTGTTTTTGCATTGTAACGTTTAATAACTTTGGTCTATCACTAGTTTACGGGCATTTGAATGGGTCACTGTTTCCTATAATACCATGGCGGGTACACCACGCCACGTCCCGGTTAGAAGTTATTCATTCAACTGAGGTCAGTGCACATGGTGGGATGTGGCGTCCTCATGCTCCAGCAAAGATCTGGCACTCCATTTTGAACTATATTCCTATCTTCCATTCCTAAAGGTTAAAGAAGGCCTCTTTGGAAAAGTAATCATTTCTCATGACCTTGCCTTGCTGCTGATGTGAATGGCATAAAGGAGAAAATTTTAAAGGTCGCCCCACAATCACTAACAAATATATCCCTTAGCTGAAAGGGATAAAGGCAGGTGGAAGATCCTCTCAGGTTCTCACTTGAAAACCAGGGGTCGGAATTCCAGTGTAACCAAGCTCTTTCCTTTAGTCTCTATCTCCTAATCATAGGCAGTTCATCCTGATATCCTCAAATGTATACTTTGAGAAACTTAGGTTGCAGTTTGTTTAGTTTAGTTTTAGTTTAGTTTAGAGATGCAGTGTGGAAACAAGCCCTTTGGCCTGCCAAGTCCGCGCCCGTGCCGACCAGCGATCTCCGCACACTAACACTATCCTACACACACTAGGGACAATTTACAATTTTACCAAGCCATTTAACCCAAAAAAATGAAAGTCTTTGGAGTGTGGGAGGAAACCGGAGCTCCCAAAGAAAACCTACGCAGGTCACAGGGAGAACGGGCAAACTCCATACAGACAGCACCCATGGTCAGGCTCAAATCCAGGTCTCTGGCATTGTGAGATGGCAACTATAACACTGCGCCACTGTTTGCAAAGGAAATCAATTACCCTTTCAGCATGCAAAAAGGCAATTTGTTGCCTTTACCAGCTCCAAAATCCAAGATCTGAAGACAAAGTACCTAGTGGGTCTTTAATGCCAAAGTGGAGGTATGTGGATGGGTCAGGATGGTGCAGAGAACGCAAGTAGCTTCCCCTAAAAGTAGAATTTCTCTGTTTCTTCTCCAGACAGATAAATCCAGGCAGATTCTGGAATCGTTCCATTTTCTACACTTCTCCAGTTGGGCAGAATGTGAAGCCTAATATTTCATGTGCTTTGGGTTTAGGAATTGTGAAAGATTGACATGTTAGGTTGAAATATGTGAGGTGAGCACATATTTTTATTTCATTTTACATGTGTACGTTTATGATTCAGGGAGCTTCTGATATTATATTCTCATATTGCTAAATGATAAAATAAATATATGACTGGAGGTCAATTTAACTTTTGATGACACAACAAAACTATTCAACTAGATTCCTATTATACATTGTACTTGACAGAGGTGGTTCATCTGATGTTGCCCAATCGACACTTGCTAAAAGGTAAGCTTGCTCCCAGTGTGTGGAAAAGTGTAAATGTTTGATCCAAATCCATTTTCCTGTTCCATGCCTTATTACATATTTTGTTGGCTAATTATCAAAAGTGGTATTCTCTATACTTTGTAATTTACCCTTCACAACAAACTGTTATCATTGGAAAAGTCCAGCTTATGAAGATATGACATCTACATCTCATTGCCAGCTTACTACATTTATATAATTTTGTCAGATGGGTTATAAGCAATGTAAATATTGCAATGCATTGGTGAACTCGATACTTACAAACCACTCCATCACTCTGTGCTTTAATGTATTTTTGTAACTTGTTCCCTACCATAAAAATATGTTGAGGTTTTAATGTCAATATTTTAATGCTGAGAATATTCCATGATCTTTGATGTACCTGTACCTGACTGTAGGACCCCTGTGGGAAATGCTGCTTGGCTATGTTTTCTTAAATGAAGAGTTTCTTGTAAGAGATGAAAGTCAAAGCCAAACCTGTGCAATCCTTTCAGAAACCTGCCTGTGAAAGGACAATCAAAAACAAGCAAACATCGCATTGGATGGAGTCCCGTGATTAAACTTTCCTACTGGCTGAGTTAATTTGACACAGCACATGCTTCGAGTAAAATGTCTTCTGAAAAAAAATATCATTACAAACAGCTTTAAGGTCAGGTATATCACTGGAAAAAGTCTGTGCTCAGGAGTTTTAAAGTTATGATGAGCTCTGAGAATATTTCAGCACATTAGTACAATGCACTACCTCTAAAATAAGTAAATAGGCAAGGAATAGGTGTGAAAGTTTTAAATTGAATGGAAAATAACACTGGCTCAGCAGAGTAGTGACCTTTGAAAAAATGATCTTGCTAAAGTTAGAAAGAACAGCTCTGTTTTTCTAAAGCTGAAATATTTTTTTTAACCCATTCTCATTGGATGCATAAAGTGCTCTTCTGAACCTCATTGTTCTGAACATAAATGGTAAGATTAAACGAGAACTTACCAGTTCGAAGTTTGATCTTTGTTTTATGAGGAGTAACGTTGAGGGAATACATGAAGAACCCGCTAGTCCGCATGCGCGTCATTCTTCAAAGCAGCGGTGTGAATCACAGATACCTGTAATGACTTAAACATAGTAAGATTAGAGAAAAAGATACCAGTCAAGTTTATGATCCAGGGTGGGAGCGGAGGGCATGTATTCCCTCAACGTTACTCCTCATAAAACAAAGATCAAACTTCGAACTGGTAAGTTCTCGTTTAATCTTACCATTTTACTTCGGAGTCACGTGAGGGACTCCATGAAGATTTCAAAGCTCTGTGATTCTTGCCGTGGACGAGTCCATGACACACATCTGCCTTGGTATAGGGGAGAAATATATTCGACATCCATACGGTAGGTAGATGCAGCAAACAAATTTGTTAACAAAAGAAATCATAAAACCCCGTATATTCATGGGGACAAATTATATTACGGAACTTAAAATAGTTTTTGAAAAAGTTCCAGTTTCCTCCACTGGTTTATTATAAAATTTACGGAAAGTTCCTTCTGATGACCATCCTGCCGTCTTGAGGATCTGATCCAATGGAACATCCAACTTGTATGCTGCCGACGTAGCTGCAGCCCTGGTGGAGTGAGATTTAAAACAATTAGTATCTATACCTGCTTTAGTAAGTACTTGTTTTATCCATTTGGAAATGGTCTGTTTTGTTATTCGTTTATGAGGCTGTCTGTGGCTAAAGAGCAGTGCCTTATTTGTGCCTCTGATGGTTTTGGTTTGTTTAATGTATTCTTTTAGATGTGTTACCACACACAGTCGCTCATCTGCAGGGTAGTTATTGAAAATCACTTTTAGGCCTGCCGACCCCTGTCTGTTCTGTTTTACCAGTTTCCTGGATGTAAAAATGTAAATTTTCCTGCGAACTGGTCATGTTATCCAGCCTCAATTTGTGTAGGGAGTGCGCCCTTTGTGCTGTGACCAATGCCATCATGATGACCGTTTTTAAGGTCAAAGTCTGTAATGACAGGCTAGTGGCTGGAGTCCAGTTCCTTAGTAGATTCAGAACGATGCCAAGTCCCATATATGGGAATATCTGGCCTTAGGAGGGTTAGCATTGAATATGCCCCTCATGAGCTTGGTTACCAAAGGGTGTGACCCCACAGGCTGTCATTCCGTTTCTCTCCAGAGGTAGGTAGACAGGGCACTTTTGGCACAGTTGATGGCGCTGTACGTAAGTCGTTCGTCATGGTGTAAATTTACCAGAAATTCCAATACCGGTTGAATGTTCGTAGGTCTGTGGATAATGTTGTTCTGGTTGCAATACCTGTGCCATTTTCTGATATATACTAGGTATTGATTTTTTGTTGGGCTCCAGCGATCATGTTCATAGCTCTCGTTGTTAAGCCCAGGTGTAATAAAGGAGCTTTCAGACTCTACAAACCAAAACGTTAATGTGACGATGACAAGGATGACTTGTCCTAGTTGCTGGATTTACCAGTAGATCTGTTCTGTGTTGAATGGTAATGTGAGGTTCTAATATCATCTCCTGTACCACTGTGAACCATGGTTGGGTGGGCCAATCGGGTACTATTAAGATACCAGACGCAGAGTCTTGTCTTATCTTACTTAGTACCCGACTGATGAGTCTGGTTCCCATGATACATATTTTGACACTTGGTGGTTAAGCCTGGATGCGAATAGATCGACATCTGGTGTTCCGTATCGTGCTGTAATTTCAGCAAATACTTTTTTGTCCAACATCCATTCGATGTTGTCATTGAATTTGCGTGACCTGGTGTCTGCCACTAAGTTTTGTCTACCTGGTAGGTAGCTGATATCCAAATTCCTCTGCGGATACACTATTGCCAGATCTTGTTTGCCAGATTGTCACATGATGTCGATTTGTTTCCACCCATGTGGTTGATGTATGCCACCATAGTGGTGTTATCAATTTGTAATCTTACATGCTGGTGAGATAACCCTAAGCAATATGACTTAAGGCCGTGAAAAGCTCCCAACATTTCTAAGTAATTTATGCCCAAAGTGTGTAGTAATGATGACTCCTGTTCATTCCATCTCCCACCACAGCTGGTGATGGAATCCGTGGCACCCCATCCGAGAGCACTAGCATCCGTTTGTAGTGTGATAGACGGATTGCTGATAATGATTGGATTGGAACAATGCCTAATGTTTTCTTTCCACCATTGTAGTTCTAATATGGCTTCTTTTGGTAGTTCCATAGGTCTATCAAAATGACCTCCATTATTTTTTAGAGCTGTTATTTTTGCCCTTTGCAAATTCTGATAATATAAAGGTCCGAATTGTGCAGCTGGAAAGGCTGCTATTATCTTGCCAATCATTCTCGCCACCTGTCTAATAGATGGTTTGCTTGTGTCAATGATTTTGCTGCAATCCTCCTCGAGGGCCATTGCTTTGTCTTGTGGCAAAGTCACTGACATAAGAACTGAGTTAATGGTAAATCCCAAGAAATCCATTGTTGTTGAAGGTTTCAATTTAGATTTAATTGGATGGATAATGAATCCTAGGCTTTCAAATAATTGTATGGTGGCTGTTATTGTTAATTCTGCTTGTTTTACCCTTTTCCAAATAAGCCATCACAATGTGTTTATGTTCCCGTAGGAAAGCTAAGGCTGGTTTTAATAATTTAGTAAATAACCAAGGACCATTTGGTAGTGCTCTGTATTGCCAGAGTTGATCCATCCAATTAAATTTCAAATAACGTCTGTGGTCACCTGTTATGGGTACTGAATAGTAAGCATCTTTTAAATCAATGCTTGCCATATAGTAACCTTTGGAGATTAATAGTTTAGCAGTAGCAAAGGTTTCCATTTTGAAGTGAATATATTTAACAAAAACATTCAAATTACTCAAATCTATGATGATGCGGCAACCACCATCTTTCTTATGTTTAATAAAAATGTTGGACATGAATTCTAAAGGTTCGTGTTGGGTTTGTTCAATTATCCCCATTTTATGGAGTCTCTGGTCCATAAACATTTACAAACATTTATAAACATTTATAAACATTACAGCATGTGCTTTTGCTTTATCTTCACCCTTAAGCCTGAACACTTTGTTCGGTACATACTGGACTGGAGGATTACGTGGTTCTAAGAACTCTATCGTGTATCCCTGGATACTGCTTAGGATATAAGTATCTGATGTTAACTTATACCATGCATCCAGAAAAAAGTGTCATCTGCCACCAACACCCATGCTTTCGTTAATAAGTAAGGGACCAGACCCACCTACCTCTATGGTTACCAGTGGTCTTATTTCTTCCCTTGTCCCCGAGGACGTTGAGGCCCCGGTGTCTTGATTTGTGTTGTTGTAGATGGGTGCATCTTCCACGAGGGCCGGCCTGGGCCATGTCCTAAAAAAGACCGCTGTTGGATTGGTCTTGCCCTCGACTGTTCCCCGGAGTAGTCCTTGCGACCCATGAGTGCATAGGGGTGGTACTTCTGGGGGTGGCGTTTGGTTGCTTTTATGATTCCCAGGGCTTTGGATTCTTCGTCCAAATCTTTTACCTGTTTTGGTAGGTCCCCTCCAAACAGGTAAGTCTTTTCGGTGGTCGTTTCCGTTCTGCATAATCCTGCAAATTTTGGGTCTAGTACCGGCTGTATGTTCTTCTTTCTGATATTATTCAGTTCATATTGGGTATTGCAGAAGAGGGCCAGGGCATCTTTCTGGTGTTGATTCATATGTTCCTCATCCAGGGTTCGTGTGAATGCTGCTATCCCTGCGGTGAGGGTTTTAAGTACTTTTTGCAGTAAGACATCCCTTGTCCTGATGCTTGCTCCTACATGCTTCCAAATACATGCGTTCACGGTTGGGACATTAAGGGATTTACAGTTTCCAGGTTGCAAATGACGCCCCATGGTGTCAATTAGGGCTTGTCCCAGTAGCTGGTTCAGGGACATGTAATTAATACTTGCCGCTAACCTGGCTGGTAAATTATCCCCTGTGAGTTCTGGTTTTGCGAACTGAGCTACCATTTCAAGTAAGTCCCCACTCACCCCTTGCACTGAGTTTTCCATCAATTCCTGTTCAGGGTCAGTCCAAATCTGCCCCGCTATGCTGTCCTGGGAGGCAATAGACGCTGAATACAGCCCTGAATAAGGTACTGCAGAGGGGCTGAATGTCTGCCCAGTAGAGCCAGACCCCCTCTGGAGTATTGCCTCCATCAGCCGCTCCATTTTCGTCCAGTGCTCTCGGGCACCTGGCTCTTGCGGCTTGTCCTGGACCAGCTGCCGCTCCAACGCGGTACAGAGCTTTCGAGCGCTGACCGCTCACGGTCGCTGGTCCCGCAGCTCAAACGCGTTCCAGTGATCTCGGTAGCTGGTCGCTTGCTGCTCCTCCAATTCCTTCAGCCCCACAGGCCCCTGAGCGTAGGTGGCGTGGGGCTGTTCGAAATCCGAGTCGTCCAAAAGAACGGCTCTGTCGGTTTTACGTTTAGCCTTTCCACCCGCACTCTGGCACAGGTGCTCCCGACAATGGAGACAGCCCTGCCGTCTGCCGCCACTGGCTGCCCGTTCCTGCACGGCTCTCCCCCGCCAGCTTTTTTGCAGCTTTGGTTCGTCTTCTGTCCATCCTAGAGGTAAGAAAAACGTAGATCTCTTACCTGTCTTCGCTGGTTGTATACACCAGCCGTTTAGGAGGAATGTCCTTCCTCCATCGAAATGACTCGTGCAATGCGTGTAGCGTAATGACGCGCATGCGGACTAGCGGGTTCTTCATGGAGTCCCTCACGTGACTCCGAAGTAAAATAATAGTTAAACAATTATACTCATCAAGTTATATGTCAGAATATGAGCCATTTTCCCCTCTTTTGTGCATTGCGATAGTATTATAAAACTCCGAGCGGACAGGACAACAGACTCCGGTAAGACCAGAGGTGGGGGTCTGTGCATTTATGTAAATAAAGCACAGTGCACGGACTCCACCATCATCGAGAGTCACTGCTCAGTTAACCTTGAGTTCCTCTTGGTTAGATGCAGACCGTTCTATCCGCCCAGAGAGTTCACCTCCACTGTTGTGACTGCAGCCTATATCCCTCCTGATGCTAATGCCAAGCTTGCAATGAAAGAGCTGCATACTGCCATTAGCAAACAACAGACGCACAACCCCGAGGCAGCCTTCATTGTTGCGGGTGACTTCAATCACTCCAACCTGAAGACTGTACTCCCCAAATTCCACCAACATGTCTCCTTCCCCACTAGAGTAGACAAGACACTGGACAAAGTCTACACTAACATGGCTGAAGCTTACAAAGCCGTCCCCCTCCCCCACCTTGGTCAGTCTGATCACCTCTCATTGTTCCTGCTCCCTAAGTACTCCCCACTCATCAGACGGGTTAAACCAACTGTGAGGACAGTTAAAGTCTGGTCAGAGGAAGCGGACTCCACACTTCAGCAGTGTTTTGGAAACACTGACTGGAAGGCGTTTGCAGCCCAGGCCAGCCTTGACTCCCACACGGACATTGATTCCTACTGTTCTGGACTTTATAAACTCCACCATCAATAGTGTCACCATCCTCAAACGGGTGACCATATTCCCGAATCAGAAGCCATGGATGAACAGCGAGGTCAGGCTACTGCTGAAAGCACGGGACACCGCTTTCAGGGCAGGCGATGCTCGAGCCTACAGTTCATCCAGGGCTAACCTGAAGAGGGGCATCAAGAAGGCCAAGCACTGCCATAAGCTCAGGATTGAGGAGCACTTCAACAACAACTCCGACCCCCGACGCATGTGGCAAGGCATCCAGGCCATCACGGACTATAGACCCACCAACACCACCCCCACATCCAGTGACGCCTCCTTCCTTGAGGAGCTTAACCACTTCTATGGCCCCTTCAACAGGGACAATCTGGAGACAGCAATCAAGGCTGTGCTCCCTGCTGATCACCAACCCCTCACACTCACCCCCTACGACGTGTACGTGGCACTGAGTAGGACTAATGCACGTAAGGCTGCTGGCCCTGACGGCATCCCCGGGCGCGTCCTCAGGGACTGTGCTGCGCAGCTGACAGACGTCTGGACTGACATCTTCAACCTGTCACTTGCCCAAGCAGTTGTCCCCACGTGCCTTAAAACCACCTCCATCGAGCCAGTGCCAAAACACTCCACTGCGGCAAGCCTCAACGACTTCCGCTCAGTTGCACTTATCCCCCCCCCCCCCCCATCATCACCAAGTGCTTCGAGAAGCTGGTCCTGGCACACCTCAAAGGCTGCCTACCCCCTACAGTGGATCCCTATCAGTTTGCCTACCGCATGAATAGGAGTACGGAGGATGCCATCTCAACAGCACTTCACTCTGCCCTCTCCCACCTCGACAACAAAGACACTTACGTAAGAATGCTGTTCATCGATTACAGCTCAGCATTCAACACCATTATACCATCTAAACTGATCACCAAACTCGGTAACCTGGGCATCGACCCCTCCCTCTGCAACTGGATACTGGACTTTCTAACCAACAGACCCCAGTCTGTTAGGTTAGACAAGCACACCTCTTCAACCCTCACCCTGAACACCAGCGTTCCACAGGGCTGTGTGCTGAGCTCCCTCCTCTACTCCCTCTTCACCTACGACTGCACACCTGTACATGATACTAACACCATCATCAAGTATGCAGATGATACAACGGTGATTGGCCTCATCAGCAACAACGATGAGTCGGCCTATAGGGAGGAGGTCCAGCGCCTAGCAGCATGGTGCGCTGACAACAACCTGGCCCTTAACTCCAAGAAGACCAAGGAGCTCATTGTAGACTTCAGGAAGTCTAGGGGCGGCACGCACCCCCCCATCCACATCAACGGGACGGAGGTGGAACGTGTTTCCAGCTTCAGGTTCCTGGGGGTCAACATCTCCGATGACCTCTCTTGGACCCACAATACCTCAACTCTGGTCAAGAAGGCTCACCAGCGTCTCTTCTTCCTGAGGAGACTGAAGAAGGTCCATCTGTCTCCTCAGATCCTGGTGAACTTCTACCACTGCACCATCGAGAGCATCCTTACCAACTGTATCACAGTATGGTATGGCAACTGCTCTGTCTCCGACCGGAAAGCACTGCAGAGGGTGGTGAAAATTGCCCAACGCATCATCGGTTCCTCACTCCCCTCCATTGAGTCTGTCCAAAGCAAGCGTTGTCTGCGGAGGGCGCTCAGCATCGCCAAGGACTGCTCTCACCCGAACCATGGACTGTTTACCCTCCTACTATCCGGGAGGCGCTACAGGTCTCTCCGTTGCCGGACCAGGAACAGCTTCTTCCCTGCGGCTGTCACTCTACTCAACAATGTACCTCGGTGACTGCCAATCACCCCCCCCCCCCTCCCCGGACACTCCTCCCACAGGAAAAACACTATGTCTGTATACATGTAAAAAGATTTATTTATTGAAATCATATTCTATGTTGCTCTTCCAGGGAGATGCTAACTGCATTTCGTTGTCTCTGTGCTGTACACTGACAATGACAATTAAAGTTGAATCTGAATAAAACTCCTACTATTACAGTGTGATTTTTATGTGTTGGGTTCAACCATATTTGCTATGCTTTCACTTTAAGAATAGAGGAGCTTGTCAGCAGCTTGAAATAGGCTTAGTTAATCGACAACATGATGTATAAATGTCTGAATGATCATTTAACATGATCTGATTTTCCTTCAGGAGGCAGAGTATAATTGTTTATGCTATTATTTATGTTCAGAACAATGGTGTGAAGATGATAACCAAGTTTAGTTTGGTTTGATTAGTTTAGAGAAACAGCACGAAAATAGGCCCTTCGGCCCACCGAGTCCACGCCGACCAGCAATCCCCGCACACTAACACTATCCTACACACACTAGAGACAATTTACAATTCTATCAAGCCAATTAACCTACAAACCTGTACGTCTTTTCAGTGTGGGAGCACCCGGAGAAAACACACACGGGTCACGGAGAGAACATACAACCTTCGTCCAGACAGCAGCCGTAGTCAGGATCGAAACCGGGACTGGTGCAGTAAGGCAGCTACTCTACCGGTGCGCAACTGTGCCACCCCAAGTCAATGTGCAAAAGTAAACATTGACTAGATTTTACACAGCTATGAAAATCCATCTTAAAGCAGGAGAGGACTGAAATAGCATGGCCTCCATCTTTCCCGCTGGAAAAATCACATCTTCCCAGCAGAAATAAAATAAATAGCTTTTGCTATATCGTAAAATAAATGGATTTATGCCACTCATGGAAATGATGAGTGGTTCCTATGACCTTTTCAGCTACTTTTATGGATGATCAGTCCAATACTATATGGGTCAGTTTTTGCAACAGATTATGTTGACGTTAATCATTATCAATAGTCATTCAAGTCAGGTCACATCAAGCAGTTTACTGTCATGTGCACAAGTACGATGAGATGCAGTTACAATCTTGCTTGTCACAGCACCACAGGCATATGGACTGAGACAACCACACAAATACAGATTATACATAAATTATATGTAAATTACACATAACATTTCTAAAGGAAATAAGACGGTGTAAAAGAAAGACATTAGTGCAAAACATAATGAGAACAAAAAATCAAGTCCATGGTCGTGCAAGAGGTGACTGTAGTGTTCAGTTATCAAGGTAGGATTAGAGCTGTGCAGTTTGGTTCAAGAACCTGAAGGTAGTGGGAAAGCAGCTGTTCCTGAATCCGGTGGTGTGGGACTTCAGGCTTCTGTATTTCCTGCCTGATGGCAGCAGTGTGAAGAGGGACATGGCCTGGATGGTGGGGATCCTTCATGATAGATTCCGCCTCCTTGCGGGAGCATCTCGGGTCGATTCTCTCAATGGAGAGATGGGGAAGGAGGGAGTAAGGAAATCAATCTCTGGTTCAACACGGAAATCTATGTCCGATTTCACAACGGAAGAAGTAGAGTTCATAAGTTCCACCTTTGCATCAAACTCTTCTAGTTTATTCCAGCAATAGTAATTGAATTGTGTAAAGCTCCTGCTAAAAGACAATTAACTACCATGCAAAAACCATGGAAACACAATCAATTCCATTTGCTGTAGTGTAACACTCTGTATCGGTACACTGGGGATGTATCTTGTCTTTCCGCTGACCCATTAGCATGCAACAAAAGGTTTTCACTCTACCTTGGTTCATGTGACAATAAACTAACCTAAACTAAACACAACAATTTGAAGGTGACTGCAGCAAAACAATGGTACCCAGCATTCAATTGTACCTGGGAGTATAAAACTTACATTCCCATTCACAGCTGGCCTTTCTGTGGGTTAAATTGAACAGTTCTTTTAACCAAATGTTCTCTGGCAACATCCCCCGACTCTTTCTCCGCTGCATCAGCTACTACATCGGGACTGCCTCCTGCACAACCCATTGATTTAATTAACTTTACTACTAACCTCCACCTTGCCCTCAAATTCACTTGGATAATCGCTGACACCTCCCTCCCCTTTCTTGATCTCTCTGTCTCCATCAGAGGGGACCAGCTATTGACTGATGTCTATTACAAACCTACCAACTTCCATTGTTATCTGGACTACACTTCCTCACCCACTCTGCTTCTTGCAAAGTCACAATTCTCTACTCTCGATTTCTCCATCTCCATCTGCTCCCAACATGAGGCTTTCACTTCTAGCACATCTGAGATGTCCTCATTCTTTAGTCAATGTGGATTTCTCTCCTGCTGTCAAAGATAGATCGCTCACCTGCATCTCCTCTGTGTCCGTAATTCTACTCCCATACCCCCTCACCCCAATGAAACAAGGATAGATTTCCAGACAAAATGTGTAGGAAGGAACTGCAGATGTTGGTTTATACTGAAGATAGACACAAAATGCTGGTGTAACTCAGAAGGTCGGACAGCATCTCCAGAGAAAAGGAATAGGGTCGGAACCCTTCTTCAGACTGAAAGATAGAGAACGCCAGAACAAAACACGGTTGGCAAAAAGTGACCTCAGGAAGGGTAGAGTCCACCTCCTCCCTTTTCCCTCCGCCCTTTCTGGATCTCGCCATCTCCATCACAGGAGATGTTCTATTGACCGACGTCTATTACAATCCTACTGACTCCCACAGTTATCTGGACTACCCTTCTTCCCACACTGCCTTTTGCAAAGACTGTCATTTACTGCCAATTCTTTCATCTCTGCTGCATCTGCTCCTAAGATGATGTGTTTCATACCAGGACATCCAAGATACCCTCATTATTTTACGGAATGAGGGTTCCCCTCTATCATAGATGAGGCCCTCACCCGTGTCTCCTCTGTATCCCGAAGTCCCTCTCTTACTCCCCTGCAGAGACTGTGCAGCCAGGTCTGGTGTGACATCTTCAACCTGTCACTTGCCCAAGCAGTTTGTCCCCACGTGCCTTTAAACCACCTCCATCGTGCCAGTGCCAAAACACTCCACTGCGGCAAGCCCTCAACGACTTCCGCCCAGTGCCTTACCCTCCATCATCACCAAGTGCTTCGAGGAAAGCTGGTCCTGGCCACCTCAAAGCGGCCTACCCCCCACACTGGATCCTATCAGTTTGCCTACCGCAAGAATAGAGCACGGAGGATGCCATCTCAACGGCACTTCACTCTGCCCTCTCCCACCTCGACAACAAAGACACTTACGTAAGAATGCTGTTCATCGATTACAGCTCAGCATTCAACACCATTATACCATCTAAACTGATCACCAAACTCGGTAACCTGGGCATCGACCCCTCCCTCTGCAACTGGATACTGGACTTTCTAACCAACAGACCCCAGTCTGTTAGGTTAGACAAGCACACCTCTTCAACCCTCACCCTGAACACCGGCGTTCCACAGGGCTGTGTGCTGAGCGCCCTCCTCTACTCCC
Source organism: Amblyraja radiata (assembly GCF_010909765.2). Lineage (NCBI taxonomy): Eukaryota > Metazoa > Chordata > Chondrichthyes > Rajiformes > Rajidae > Amblyraja > Amblyraja radiata. Next base: position 18,846,979 of record NC_045957.1, read on the forward strand.
TCTTCATCTACGACTGCACACCTGTACATGATACTAACACCATCATCAAGTATGCAGATGATACAACGGTGATTGGCCTCATCAGCAACAACGATGAGTCGGCCTATAGGGAGGAGGTCCAGCGCCTAGCAGCATGGTGCGCTGACAACAACCTGGCCCTTAACTCCAAGAAGACCAAGGAGCTCATTGTAGACTTCAGGAAGTCTAGGGGCGGCACGCACCCCCCCATCCACATCAACGGGACGGAGGTGGAACATGTTTCCAGCTTCAGGTTCCTGGGGGTCAACATCTCCAATGACCTCTCTTGGACCCACAATACCTCAACTCTGGTCAAGAAGGCTCACCAGCGTCTCTTCTTCCTGAGGAGACTGAAGAAGGTCCATCTGTCTCCTCAGATCCTGGTGAACTTCTACCGCTGCACCATCGAGAGCATCCTTACCAACTGTATCACAGTATGGTATGGCAACTGCTCTGTCTCCGACCGGAAAGCACTGCAGAGGGTGGTGAAAATTGCCCAACGCATCACCGGTTCCTCACTCCCCTCCATTGAATCTGTCCAAAGCAAGCGTTGTCTGCGGAGGGCGCTCAGCATCGCCAAGGACTGCTCTCACCCGAACCATGGACTGTTTACCCTCCTACCATCCGGGAGGCGCTACAGGTCTCTCCGTTGCCGGACCAGGAACAGCTTCTTCCCTGCGGCTGTCACTCTACTCAACAATGTACCTCGGTGACTGCCAATCACCCCCCCCCCCCCCCGGACACTCCTCCCACAGGAAAAACACTATGTCTGTATACATGTAAAAAGATTTATTTATTGAAATCATATTCTATGTTGCTCTTCCAGGGAGATGCTAACTGCATTTCGTTGTCTCTGTACTGTACACTGACAATGACAATTGAAGTTGAATCTGAATCTGAATCTGAATAAAACTCCTACTATTACAGTGTGATTTTTATGTGTTGGGTTCAACCATATTTGCTTTGCTTTCAGTTTAAGAATAGAGGAGCTTGTCAGCAGCTTGAAATAGGCTCAGTTAATCGACAACATGATGTATAAATGTCTGAATGATCATTTAACATGATCTGATTTTCCTTCAGGAGGCAGAGTATAATTGTTTATGCTATTATTTATGTTCAGAACAATGGTGTGAAGATGATAACCACGTTTAGTTTGGTTTGATTAGTTTAGAGAAACAGCACGAAAATAGGCCCTTCGGCCCACCGAGACCGTGCCGACCAGCAATCCCCGCACACTAACACTATCCTACACACACTAGAGACAATTTACAATTCTATCAAGCCAATTAACCTACATACCTGTACGTCTTTTCAGTGTGGGAGCACCCGGAGAAAACACACACGGGTCACGGAGAGAACATACAACCTTCGTCCAGACAGCAGCTGTAGTCAGGATCGAAACCGGGACTGGTGCAGTAAGGCAGCTACTCTACCGGTGCGCAACTGTGCCACCCCAAGTCAATGTGCAAAAGTAAACATTGACTAGATTTTACACAGCTATGAAAATCCATTTTAAAGCAGGAGAGGACTGAAATAGCATGGCCTCCATCTTTCCCGCTGGAAAAATCACATATTCCCAGCAGAAATAAAATAAATAGCTTTTGCTATATCATAAAATAAATGGATTTATGCCACTCATGGAAATGATGAGTGGTTCCTATGACCTTTTCAGCTACTTTTATGGATGATCAATCCAATACTATATGGGTCAGTTTTTGCAACAGATTATGTTGGACGTTAATCATTATCAATAGTCATTCAAGTCAGGTCACATCAAGCAGTTTACTGTCATGTGCACAAGTACGATGAGATGCAGTTACAATCTTGCTTGTCACAGCACCACAGGCATATGGACTGAGACAACCACACAAATACAGATTATACATAAATTATATGTAAATTACACATAACATTTCTAAAGGAAATAAGACGGTGTAAAAGAAAGACATTAGTGCAAAACATAATGAGAACAAAAAATCAAGTCCATGGTCGTGCAAGAGGTGACTAGTGTTCAGTTATCAAGGTAGGATTAGAGCTGGGCAGTTTGGTTCAAGAACCTGAAGGCAGTGGGAAAGCAGCTGTTCCTGAATCCGGTGGTGTGGGACTTCAGGCTTCTGTATTTCCTGCCTGATGGCAGCAGTGTGAAGAGGGACATGGCCTGGATGGTGGGGATCCTTCATGATAGATTCCGCCTCCTTGCGGGAGCATCTCGGGTCGATTCTCTCAATGGAGAGATGGGGAAGGAGGGAGTAAGGAAATCAATCTCTGGTTCAACACGGAAATCTATGTCCGATTTCACAACGGAAGAAGTAGAGTTCATAAGTTCCACCTTTGCATCAAACTCTTCTAGTTTATTCCAGCAATAGTAATTGAATTGTGTATATAGCTCCTGCTAAAAGACAATTAACTACCATGCAAAAACCATGGAAACACAATCAATTCCATTTGCTGTAGTGTAACACTCTGTATCGGTACACTGGGGATGTATCTTGTCTTTCCGCTGACCCATTAGCATGCAACAAAAGGTTTTCACTCTACCTTGGTTCATGTGACAATAAACTAACCTAAACTAAACACAATTTGAAGGTGACTGCAGCAAAACAATGGTACCCAGCATTCAATTGTACCTGGGAGTATAAAACTTACATTCCCATTCACAGCTGGCCTTTCTGTGGGTTACATTGAACAGTTCTTTTAACCAAATGTTCTCTGGCAACATCCCCCGACTCTTTCTCCGCTGCATCAGCTACTACATCGGGACTGCCTCCTGCACAACCCATTGATTTCATTAACTTTACTACTAACCTCCACCTTGCCCTCAAATTCACTTGGACAATCACTGACACCTCCCTCCCCTTTCTTGATCTCTCTGTCTCCATCAGAGGGGACCAGCTATTGACTGATGTCTATTACAAACCTACCAACTTCCATTGTTATCTGGACTACACTTCCTCACCCACTCTGCTTCTTGCAAAGTCACAATCCTCTACTCTCGATTTCTCCATCTCCATCTGCTCCCAACATGAGGCTTTCACTTCTAGCACATCTGAGATGTCCTCATTCTTTAGTCAATGTGGATTTCTCTCCTGCTGTCAAAGATAGATCGCTCACCTGCATCTCCTCTGTGTCCGTAATTCTACTCCCATACCCCCTCACCCCAATGAAACAAGGATAGATTTCCAGACAAAATGTGTAGGAAGGAACTGCAGATGTTGGTTTATACTGAAGATAGACACAAAATGCTGGTGTAACTCAGAAGGTCGGACAGCATCTCCAGAGAAAAGGAATAGGGTCGGAACCCTTCTTCAGACTGAAAGATAGAGAACGCCAGAACAAAACACGGTTGGCAAAAAGTGACCTCAGGAAGGGTAGAGTCCACCTCCTCCCTTTTCCCTCCGCCCTTTCTGGATCTCGCCATCTCCATCACAGGAGATGTTCTATTGACCGACGTCTATTACAATCCTACTGACTCCCACAGTTATCTGGACTACCCTTCTTCCCACACTGCCTTTTGCAAAGACTGTCATTTACTGCCAATTCTTTCATCCCTGCTGCATCTGCTCCTAAGATGATGTGTTTCATACCAGGACATCCAAGATACCCTCATTATTTTACGGAATGAGGGTTCCCCTCTATCATAGATGAGGCCCTCACCCGTGTCTCCTCTGTATCCCGAAGTCCCTCTCTTACTCCCCTGCAGAGACTGTTCCTTCTGCAACTCCCTGGTGAATTCATCCCATCCCACCCAAAACACCCCCTCCACAGGGACTTTCCCCCGCAACCACAGGAGATGCAACATCTGTCCTTATATCTCCTCCCATAATTCCATCCAGGGAGCCTAACAGTACTTTCTGGTGGGGTAGGGATTTCCAAAACTTTTTGAACTACTTTCAGAATAATTCTCCAAGAACCAGGAATTAAGCAGAAAACTCTGCAGAAAGCTTTTTTCTTATTTAGTGCACTTTTTTTTGTTTGTTTTATTATGTTCTCGGTTGGGTTCTGTGTTTATAGACCTGCTAAGCTGCTGCGTATGATTTCATTGTACCATGTCTGTACATATGACAAGTAAGTTCATAAGCACATATGTTGTTGCAGCAGAATTAGGCTATTCGGCCCATCAAGTCTACTCCGCCATTGAATCATTGATGATCTATCTTTCCCACTCAACCATTTTCTCCTGCTTTCTCCCCGTGACCTTTGACACCCTTACTAATCAAGCGCCTGTCAATTTCCACTTTAAAAATATCCAAAAACTTAACCTCCACAGTTGTCTGTGGCAATGAATTCCACAGATTCACAACCCTCTGGCAAAATAAATTCCTCCTCATCTCCTTTCCAAATGTACGTCATTTTATTCTGAGGCTCTGCCCTCTGGTCCTAGACTTTCCCACTAGTGGAAACATCCTTGGCGATTAAACATTCTTGACATGAACAAAGGATAAACATAACAGCTTTATGAACTTTGTTAATTTAGAACATTTGCAGATGTTTGACAAGGTTATAAAGGTTCAATTTGCTCTCTCAGATGAAAAGGCACCTGTGGGAATGTTATAAAATCTATAAAAAAACTGTTTAAACTGTTAAAAACGGTTTCTAGAGCAGTCAAAAAACTTACTCATCTCATCAAATTAATTACAGAAAGATGCTGTATATTTTTTTAAATCTTATTAAATCATTTAAAATTGGGTGACTCATGAATGGTGGGTTAACGGTGTAATATGAAATGTTTATATTTTATGACAAACCCATTATCAGCTGATTTGATCAGACTGCACCATCCCACTCCTTGATTTTTCAAGGTATAATTTGTCAAACAAACTTATTTAATTTCAAATTGTCATTCAATTGTGCTGGTTCATGGCAAATGTTGCACTAATAGATCTACAAATAACATGAGTTGCAAATCAATAGAGTCCAGAACCAGGGGCCACAGTCTTAGAATAAAGGGGAGGTTATTTAAGACTGAGGTGAGAAAAAACTTATTCTCCCAGAGAGTTGTGAATTTATGGAAGTCCCTGCCACAGAGGGTAGTGGAGGCCAAATCACTGGATGGATTGAAGAGAGAGTTAGATAGAGCTCTAGGGGCTAGTGGAGTCAAGGGATATGGGGAGAAGGCAGGCACGGGTTATTGATAGGGGACAATCAGCCATGATCACAATGAATGGTGGTGCTGGCTCGAAGGGCCGAATGGCCTCATCCTGCACCTATTTTCAATGTTTCTATGTTAATACTAAATACTCTGTTACTGCAAACAGTTTTGAATACAATATTGGATGAATTTCACCTACTAAAGCAGAAACTCTATTATTCGCTTTTTTTTTAAGGAACATTAAAATTAAAGGATTATCTAGACTTGGAAAAATGTATTGATTTATAAGATCATACGACATAGGAGCAGAATTTGGCCATTCGGCCCATCAAATTGGCTTTGCCATTCGATCATGGCTGATCTATTTTTCCATCTCAACATTCTCCTGCCTCCTCATCTCCATTCTAAAGGTACATCCTTTTATTCTGAGGCTGGGACCTCTGGTCCTAGGCTCTCCCATTGCTAGAAACATCCTCTGCATCGACTCTATTTAGGCTTTCCATTATATGGTACGTTTATTTATACAGTATATGCTACTGCCAGGATGGATTATAGACAATAGACAATAGACAATAGACAATAGGTGCAGGAGTAGGCCATTCAGCCCTCCGAGCCTGAGCCGCCATTCAATGTGATCATGACAGATCATCCACAATCAGTACCCCGTTCCTGCCTTCTCCCCATATCCCTTGTCTCCGCTATCTTTAAGAGCTCTGTCTAGCTCTCTCTAGAAAGCATCCAGGGAGCCAACCTCCGAGGCAGAGAATTCCACAGACTCACAACTCTCTGTGTGAAAAAGTGTTTCCTCATCTCCGTTCTAAATGGCTTACCCCTTATTCTTAAACTGTGGCCCCTGGTTCTGGACTCCCACAACATCGGGAACATGTTTCCTGCCTCTAGCGTGTCCAAACCCTTAATAATCTTATACGTTTCAATAAGATATCCTCTCATCCTTCTAAATTCCAGAGTATACAAGCCCAGCCGCTCCATTCTATCAACATATGACAGTCCCGCTATCCCGGGAATTAACCTGGTGAACCTACGCTACACTCCCTCACTAGCAAGAATGTCCTTCCTCAAATTGGGAGGCCAAAACTGTGCACAATACTCCAGGTGTGGTCACACTAGGGTCCTGTACAACTGCAGAACTTGGATCAGCAGTGTTGGATCAACAGTATGATGTACTGGCCTTTAAAATGCTGCCATATGTGGCAGCAATTTACTTTCATCAAATTCTTGCACCTGATTCAATGTGCAACTTGTACTTGTCTTTAAAGTATTTTTAATTTCTTGGCTCTATTTTTATTCGAGAGACTTATTGCTTCAATAAAATATTGTGCAGTTTATCAATTGCAGATCTCAAAATATGACACATCCCACCAGTATGTGTGTGTTCTCTTTTGTGTTCAGACCATGAAGAGGAGGTTGAGCACCTGGAACTGAAGCAAAGGCAGAGACAGGGTTGTGACAGGTACAGTCAATCAGTGGGATACAACAAAGGTTTTGAAAGCCAACTTAAGCCAAGGTTGAGTGAATACACAACCACATCATAGTCATAATCATCCGTTGTATTTTTGAAAAATGCCAAACGAATTTGAAATCTGCCCAAACAATGCAAACAATGGAAAAATAGTAAAATTGTTTTAACCATCTATTTGACATGCAACAGAAAGAGATTGGTGAGTACATACCTGGTCTCAGCTCACCGACATTGAACTGAAATGCTGCAGTGATTGCTGCTACCATGTCCATCTATCATTACCGTAGATCAAAGTCCATCTAGACTAGGTAAAAGACTGAACATAAAAACCGGGCAGCACGATGGCACAGCAGTAAACTTGCTGCTTTACAGTGCCAGAAACCTGGGTTCGATCCTGAAAACGGGTGCTGTCTGTACAGAATCTCTCCCCGTGACCTGCATGGGTTTTCTCCGGGATTCTCCGGAAACTCAACGGGTGAGGCAGCATCTATGGAGCGAAGGAATAGGTTTCGGGTCGAGACCCTTCTTTAGACTGATGTGGGGGGGGGGAATAAAATAAGAGGCGAACACAGTAGGCTGTGGGAGAGCTGGGAAGGGGAGGGGAAGGAGGGAGAAAGCAAGGACTACCTGAAATGTTCAACATATAATCCTCCGACATTTTCGCCACCTCCAACGGGGATCCCTCCACTGGCCACTTCTTCCCATCGCCTCACCTTTCAGCTTTCCTCAGAGACCATTCCCTCCATATCTCCCTGGTCAATTCATCCCTTCCTCCCCAAACCACCCCCTCCTCTGCTATTTTCCCTCGCAACAGCAGGAAATGCTACACTTGTCGCTTTACCTCCTCCCTCGACTTCACCCAAGCAGTCTTTCCAGGTGAGGCAGAGGTTCACCTGCACCTCCTCCAACCTCATCTATACATCCGCTGTTCCAGGTGTCAACTGCTCTACATCGGTGAGACCAAGCGCAGGCTTGGCGATCGCTTCGCCCAACACCTCCGCTCAGTTTGCAATAACCAACCTGATCTCCCGGTGGTTCAGCACTTCAACTCCCCCTCCCATTCCGAATCCGACCTTTCTGTCCTGGGCCTCCTCCATGGCCAGAGTGAGTCCCACCACAAATTGGAGGAGCAGCACCTCATATTTCACTTGGGTAGTTTACACCCCAGCAGTATTAACATTGACTTCTCCAATTTCAGGTAGTCCTTGATTACTCCGTCCTTCCCTTTCCCTTCCCAGCTCTCCCACAGCCTACCGTCTCTGCCTCTTACTTTCTTTTTCCCGCCCCCCCCCCTCCCGCACATCAGTCTGAAGAAGGGTCTCGACCCGAAACGTCGCCTATTCCTTCGCTCCATAGATGCTGCCTCACCCGCTGAGTTTCTCCAGCTTTTTTGTCCACCTTAAACTAAACTAAATGGATTTGGAACCATAGAGTTTAAAGGAAGAAGCTGACAAACAAATAGAGACAGCAAATGGAACATTGGAATACATTTTGCAGCAAAAATAAATGGTCCTGACCCGAAACCTCAGTAGTCCATTCCCTCCACATATGTTGAGTTCCTTCAGCTCAAGATTCTAGCATCTGCAGTTGCTTGTGTCTCGAATGGAAGAAATAATGCAGCTTCTGAATACTCTGATTGGTGGGTGGAAATTTAGTAGTCTTGGCAAAAGATATGGAGATACCAATTACAGTGACCCGTGCAAGAGTCACCTGTTCGATAAATAATTGCATACATGGCATCAAATTAAAAAACCCACCACGTGCCAGAAAAGATCTCTGCATCTTCTCTAGCCACAGACAAAGTCCCAGAGGACTGGATAATAGTTTGTTGCTCCTATATTTAAGAAGGAAAATAAAGAGAATCTAAGGAATCACGTCAGTGGTAGGGAAGCTGTTAGAGAAGATTCTTCGGGATAGTGGTTTCTCCCAATTGAAGAGAATGAGTTAATTCGAGACAGTCAGCATTGCTTTACACAGCAAGTGTGAGGTTTGCAGTTTAGCGGGTCAAATGGAAGAGGAAAATATACAATGAATGATATGACCCTTAAAAACATTGATGTACAGAGGGATCTTGGGGTCCAAGCCCATAACTCCCAGAATCTGGCAACACAGGAAGATAGAGTGGTAAAGAAAGCACGTGCTATGCTTGCTTTCATACTGTAGTTCGGGTCATTGAGTATACTGTGTCAGGAACTCTTGACACAGCTTTACAGGACTTTGGTTAGGCTGCATTTGTAGCATTGCATGCAGTTCTGATTGCCCATCATAGGAAACATGTGAAGGCTTTGGAAATAGTGTAGAATGATTCCTGGATGAAGAGGTATTAGATACAGGAAGAGGTTGGACAGGCTTGGATTGTTTCCTCTGGAATGCTGTAGGCTGCAGGAAGACCTGATAGAAGTGCATATAATTGTGAGAGGCATAGATAGGATGGACAGTCAGAACCTTCTTCTCAGGATGGAAATATCAAATACCAGAGGGCATAGCTTTAAGGTGAGAGGGACAAAGTTTAAAGGAGATGTGCAGGGTATGTTTATTACACAAAGTGTGATGAGTGCCTGGAACGCGCTGCCAGGGTTGGTGATTGAAGCAGATATGTCAGTGGCATTTAAGAGTCTTTTGGTTAGGTATACAGGTATGCAGGGAGTTGAGGTATATGGATTATGTGCAGGCAACTAAGATTTGTTCTTGCCATCATGTTCAGCACAGACATTGTGGGTTGAAAGGCCTGTTCTAGTGCTGTACGTCTTTGCCTTGTACATGTTCTACGAGGCAAAGACAAGAAAGCAGCCCGTCACTGTTGGTGACAAGGAAAACATTGGCACAGATTGACTCTCAAATGTCTTGGTGCCAGAATACCTTTGTAAAACAGACTTTTCTCAACAAGCCCTGGTAGTGGTGACAAGGGTCCATGCAAAAGCTAACAATATAAAGAGAAACCTGGCTGATTTTGGTAACTTGCACAATTTCATCAGCAAATGTTACACATGATAACTTCAAAACTGCTTTTCTATAAATAAAATGTCTGATATTTGAGAGAACAATTCTACTGACAGGATAAAAGAGTTATGTTGAGGCCAGAAGGAATGGTCTCCTGAAATCTAAATCAAACAAAGGCCATGAAAAAAAGTGCCTGAGCAGAATAATAATTCTTCCTGCCTACATGCGTCTGCTTCATTCGCCTACATGAATCTCCTGCTGCAGGTAATACATTATTATTCATGGATTCTGATGTTTTCAGTTTTATTCTTTTAGGGTTCATTGTACTCTGTCACATGTCATCTGATTCAATGGTGCCATTCTTACATCTACGTTAGAAGGTCATGTCCTAGATATTCAAAAATATAGTTGCCGTGTATTTTTTATGTCATGCAAGGTTGACCACAAACCTTACTCATGAGCTGATGGTACACCTGATAAATGAAAAGTTTATTTAATTTTAATTTTAGTTGAATTTTTATTCCCACGTGCCAAGGTGAGACTCGAGATACCACTGGATCAATAATCAGGACTCTATGTGTTGGTTAGATATTACATTACTATACACTTGTAAAAAAAGTCACACTAAAATCAGGTCTGCTCATCACAAACAAGACTTAGAGTCATAGAGAGTCATAGAGTCATAGAGTGATAGAGTGTGGAAACAGGCCCTTCGGCCCAAATTGCCAACACCGGCCAACATGTCCCAACTACATTAGTCCCACCTGCCTGCACTTGGTCCATATCCCTCCAAACCTGTCCTATCCATGTACCTACCTAACTGTTTCTTAAATGTTGGGATAGTCCCAGCCTCAACGACCTCATCTGGCAGCTTGTTCCATACACCCACCACCCTTGATGTGCAATAGTTACCCCTCAAATTCCTATTAAATCGTTTCCCCTTCACCTTGAACCTATGTCCTTTGGTCCTCAATTCCCCTACTCTGGGCAAGAGACTCCGTGCATCTACCCGATCTATTCCTCTCATGATTTTGTCCACCTCGATAAGAACACCCCTCATCCTCCTGCACTCCAAGGAATAGAATCCAAGCCTACTCAACCGCTCCCTATAGCTCACACCCTCTAGTCCTGGCAACATCCTCATAAATCTTCTCTGCACCCTTTCAAGCTTGACAATATCTTTCCTGTAATATGGTGCCCAGAACTGAACACAATATTCTAAATGCAGTCTCATCAATGTCTTATACAACTGCAACATGACTTCCGAATTTCTATACTCTATACTATGGGTGATGAAGGTCAATGTGCTAAAAGTATTTTTGACCACCTTATCTACCTGCAACTCGACCTTCAAGGAACCATGCACCTGCACTCTTGGATCCCTCTGTTCTACAACACTCCACAGAGGCCTGTGTAGGTCCTGCCCTTGATAAACGTCCCAAAACGCAAAACTTCACACTTCTCTGCATTAAATTCCATCAACCATTCCTCAGCCCACCTGGCCAATCGATCCAGATCCTGCTGCAATCTTTCACAACCATCTTCATTATCTGCAAAACCATCCACTTTTGTATCATCAGCAAACTTGCTAATCTTGCCCTGTATGTTCTCATCCAAATCATTGATGTAGATGATAAACAGGTATGGCCCAACACCTGAGGCACACCACTAGTCACAGGCCTCCAGTCTGAGAAGCAACCTTCCTTCCATGGAGTCAATTTACTATCCATTCAGCTATCTCTCGTTGAATCCCATGCGATCTAACCTTCCAGAGCAGCCTACCATGCGGAACCTTGTCTAATGCCTTCCTGAAATCCATGAATAAAACATCTACAGCTTTGCCCTCATCAACCTTTTTGGTCACATCTTCAAAAAACTCAATCAGATTTGTTAGACACGACTTCCCACGTACAAAACCATGCTGACTGTCCTTAATTAGCCCTTGCCCATCCAAATGCCTGTATAACCTGTCTCTCAAAATACTGTCTAATAACTTTCCAACTACAGATGATAAACTCACCAGCCTATAGTTCCCAGCATTTTCCCTGCTAACCTTCTTAAAAGGAGAAACATTTGCCACCCTCCAGTCTTCTGCCACCTCTCCTGTATTTAAGGACAACTCGTAAATTTCAACCAGGGCTCCTGCAATTTCCTCTCTAGTTTCCCACAATATCCTCGGATATATCGGATCAGGCCCTGGAGATTTGTCTACCTTCATGCACGATAGTACCTTTAGTACTTCTTCGACGGTAACACTGACTGCTCTTCATTGACTGCCCCAAGTTCCTCCGTCCTACTGTCTTTCTCCTCAGAAAATATAGAGGAGAAATACTCATTAAGGACCTTGTCCATCTCCAGTGGGTCCACACAGAGATGACCACTTTGGTTCCTGAGAGGTCCCACTCTCTCTCTAGTTACCCTTTTCCCCCTTTTGTATTTATAAAATATTTTGTGATTGTGCTTAATGCTACCCGCCAGAGCTATCTCCTGGCCTCTTTTTGCCCTTCTGATTTCCTTAGTTCCCGAAACTCCTCCAGGGATGCACTTGTTCCCAGCTGCCTATACCTGTCCCATGCATCCATCTTGTTTTTGACCAATGCCTCAACTTCCCTCGTCAGCCAAGCTTCCTTACATTTGCCTGCTTTGCATTTCACTCTAACGGGGACATACAAATCATGAGCTTTTGTTAGCACATTTTTAAAAATATCCCCCTTGGCTGATGTTCCTCTCCCCTCAAATAACCTGCTCCAGTCAACTTAAACGAGACCTTCTCTCATACCCTCAAAGTTGGCCTTACCCCAGTTGAGCATTTTAACACGTGGGCCCTCTCTGTCCCTATCCATAACTATCTTAAACCTAATTGAACTGTGGTCACTGGTCCCAAAAGGCTCCTCCACAAACACTTGCCCTTCCCAATTTCCAAATACTAGATCCAGTGTTGCCCTCTCACGTGTGGAAGCCTCTACATGCTGCTTAAGAAAACTCTCCTGAACACTTCGGAGGAATTGCACCCCATTTAAACCCTTCACACTTGCCACTGTTTTATACAAGTGATCGGCAATTATTTACAGTCTTTCTGGAGGGGTTGATTAGGAGAGAGATAAACAGTCAATGCTACTCAAAACGTAGGAACTGCAAGAATCTTGAAGCATTCAAACCATTCGAGGTAAAGTTTTTATTTTTGTGGGAAAAATACAGGTACAATGAGAGTGACTACATTCAGCCCCCCGTGTGAGAGGAGGAGGGATGGAGGAGCTGAGAAGAGCAACCATTGCAGAACAATCCGAAGGAGGAGAGGGAGAAGGGCTCAAGTCAAGAAGACCCATGGTCCAAAAGTGTCTTGGAGTCCTATTCTCTGTCAAGTTCTTATCATAAAATCATGTGATTGAAGCAGAATTAGGCCATTTGGCCCATCAAGTCTACTCCACTATTCAATCATGGCTGATCTATCTCTCCATCCTAACCCTATTCTCCTGCCTTCTCCCTATAACCTCTGACACCCGCACTAATCAAGAATCTATCTATCTCTGCTTTATATATATCCACTGACTTGGCCTCCACAGCCTTCGGTGGCAAAGAATTCCACAGATTCACCGCCCTCTGACTAAAGACATTTCCTCCCCATCTCCTTCCTAATAGAATGTCCTATAATTATTTAATGAACAGAACGGATAAAGGAGACCCAGCAGATTAAGCATGTCTGGATATTCGAAATCATCATTCAATAAGGTATCATGTAAAAGACTACTGCTCATGTTATGGGGTCTTGCATATATGTCTTGCTTATAGATAGAAAATTAGCTAACTACCAAAAGGTAGAGTGTGGGGATAAATAGATATCTTCAGTTTGTCACCTGTCACTGATGGGGTGCAACAAGGATGTGTGCTGGGCCTCAGTTATTTAGTCTATATTACTGGCTTAGATGTAGGCAATGTTAACTATAGATTATAGTTGTGGCCATGTTTGTTGACAGTACAAAGATAGGTGGAAAAGCAAGGCTTGAGGAAGACACTGAACTTACAAAGGAATAGAAACAGTTAAATAAGATGCAAAAAAATGGCAGATTGAGTATAATGTGAGGAAATGTGAGAGTATCCACTTTGGTAGGAAGAATAGGACAACAAAATATGGTCCAGATGATGAGAGGCTACCACTTAATGCAGCTGCACAGAGGGATCTGTGTGTTCTCACTTAGGAAACACAGGAAGGCAGCATGCAGATACAAAGAGTATTTAGGAAGGCAAGGCGATGAAAGGCTGGCATAGAATGTTGAGAATAGCAGTGGAGCAATATTTCTATTAATGTACAGGAAATTGTTGAGAGCACATCTAGATTGTTGTATATAGTTTTGGTCTCATTCAAAACTTGTATTGCAGTCAGTTCAGTTAAAGTTCACTAGATGGATTCTTGTGCTGAAGGGGTAGTCTTGTGAAGAAATGTAGACTAGGTTTGCATGCTCTTTAGAATTTTGAAGACTGAGAAATAGTGGTATTAAAATGTATAGGATCTTGTGGGGGACATGATGGGGTCGATGCTCGGAAGATCTACAATTCAGAGGTCAGAATCTCAGAACATGCGCTCCATGAACATAAGGAGAAATTCTTTCCTTTGGGAGATTGCAAAACTCCAGAGAGCTCTAGAGTTAACATCATTGAACGTGTTCAAGACTGAAATAGACAGACTTCTGATCTGCGGGTGAGTCAATGGTTATGAGGAACAGGCAAGGAAGTTGAACTGAGACAAAGACCAGGCCAACCATGGTCTTACTGAATGGTGAACGGGCAAAAAGGAACACAAGGTCTTTGCTGCCTACATAAGAACTCAATGTTCTGACCCAGGGGCTCAGGTGAGAATCCTGTTGCACTGCCCCTAGCAGCAGTTTAACCAGAGTGCATTGAGATCTTGCCACCAACTAGCCATGAAGTAGTAAGTTATATTGCATCTTTACTTCCCCTTGACAAGGCAGCATGGTTGTGCAGCGGTAGAGTTGCGATCCTGACTACAGGTACTGTCTGTACGGAATTTGCACGTTTATCCCCGTGACCACGTGGGTTTTCCCCAGGTATTTTGGTATTCTCCCACACTTCAAAGACTTACAGGTTTGTAGGTTAATTGACTTTGGTAAAAATTGTAAATTATCCCTAGCATGTAGGATAGTGCTAGTGTACGGGGGTTGCTGCTCGGCGTGGATTCGGCAGGTCGAAGGGCCTGTTTTTGCGTTGTATATCTAAACTGAACTAATCTAAACTAAAGGCTTTGGTGTGCCATATCCTTTGACCTGATGTGCAGGCACAAAATAAGTCAGACATTTCTTTAATTTAAAATGTTCGTGTCCAACGTGGTCTTTCCCCACGCTGCAATGGGACATTGATTTCAGCATCACATTGAATATGTTGGTCTCTAAATCAAAGGTGGGCACGTTTTTGTTCCCCGGGAAGGATGGGATCCAACTCCTCACTTAGGGTGTGTGCAAGGCTAGAGTTTCATTTGTAACTTCATGAGTTTACAACATGGAACCTAGGGATTTAAGCAAAACATATAGGCTGATCTTTTAATTTGATACTGAAGAAATCTTGCATTGTTAAAGATGTCTTTAGCTGAAATTTTGTTTTTTTTCTGTCTGTTCCAATGGATGCAAAAACACCTAGTCATTTTATTTAAAGGATGATGCAAGTACACTATTTATTCTGTAACCAGCATTAAGCAGAAAGAGAGTAACATTAGTAAAATCATGTGTTTTGCAAAATGCTGCTGAGTGCTTTTTAGTTTCCACATTTGCCTACATTAAAATAATATTTCATAAAGTGATTTATCGGAGTAAAAAATATAAAATGCAAACTTTTCCTCCTTATTAATGTATTCTACACTATTTTCTTTAAGTTTCATTTCATTATCTTTTTTTTTGTGCCTGTCAGTATGGTTTCAAATTAGTGCAACTATAACTTTCCAAGTTACACTGACTTCTGTTTTACTATGAAAGTTCTGAATAATGCGGAAGTTCAGAGTCAGCAAGTCTCAATCTAACATCGCATACATTTTTTTAAAAAGTTGCTTATACAGGTACTATGATTGTAAAAACAAGTTTGTGCACACAGTGAAAGCAATAGTAGTGGGTGCAGATATGGTGGGAACAAAACTGGAAGCCCATAATTGTCATTTTAGCAGCCCACCTACGTAAATTATATTAACTGTTGGGATGTGGGCGTCCCTAGCAAGGCCAGCATGTTGAGCCCATCCCTAATTGCTCTTAACAAGGTGGTGGTGAGCTACAGCCCTGAACCCAATGTGCAGTCAGGAAATAAATCAGACTTTATTGGAATTCAATATGTTTGTGACTCACACCCTCCAAATCTACTCAAATTTGAATCCCAAACCCACTGAAAAATAAGCAAAGTTCAGCACGCCTCTTTATTTTAAGTAATCTCACGTGGAATGCTTTAAATGCAGTATGTTTCTTTAAATTGCCATGGCTTTTATCATGTAATCAAAAGGAAATTGAAATTCCAATGCAGCTTTAGTTTTTAGTTTTAGAATTACAGCATAGAAACAGCCCCTTTGGCCCACCGAGACCGCGCCGACCAGCAATCCCCATATACTATCCTACACACTAGGGACAATTTACAATTTTACCGGCCAAACCTGTACATCTATGGAGTTATCTATGTCTATGAAAAATATGTGCACATCTACAGTGGCTTGCAAAAGTTTTCATACCCCTTGAACTTTTCCACATTTTGTCACGTTACAACCGCAAACGTAAATGTATTTTATTGGGATTTTATGTGATAGACCAACACAAAGTGGCGCATAATTGTGAAGTGGAAGGAAAATGATATATGGTTTTCAAATTTTTTTACAAATAAAAAACTGAAAAGTGTGGCGTGCAAAAGTATTCAGCCCCCTTTACTCTGATACCCCTAAATAAAATTCAGTGCAACCAATTGCCTTCAGAAGTCATCTAATTAGTAAATAGAGTCCACTTGTGTGTAACCTAATCTCAGTATAAATACAGCTGTTCTGTGAAGGCCTCAGAAGTTTGTTAGAGAACATTAGTGAACAAACAGCATCATGAAGCCCAAGGAACACAACAGACAGGTCAGGGATAAAGCTGTGGAGAAGTTTAAAGCAGGGTTAGGTTATAAAAAAATATCCCAAGCTTTGAACATCTCACGGAGCACTGTTCAATCCATCATACGAAAATGGAAAGAGTATGGCACAACTGCAAACCTACCAAGACATGGCCGTCCACCTAAACTGACAGGCCGGGCAAGGAGAGCATTGATCAGAGAAGCAGCCATGGTAACTCTGGAGGAGCTGCAGAGATCCACAGCTCAGGTGGGAGAATCTGTCCACATGACAACTATTAGTCGTGCACTCCACAAATCGGGCCTTTATGGAAGAGTGGCAAGAAGAAAGCCATTGTTGAAAAAAAGCCATAAGAAGTCCCGTTTGCAGTTTGCCACAAGCCATATGGGGGACACAGCAAACATGTGGAGGAAGGTGCTCTGGTCAGATGAGACCAAAATTGAAGTTTTTGGCCTAAATGCAAAACGCTATATGTGGCGGAAAACTAACACTGCACATCACCCTGAACACACCATCCCCACTGTGAAACATGGTGGTGGCAGCATCATGCTGTGGGGATGCTTTTCTTCAGCAGGGCCAGGGAAGCTGGTCAGAGTTGATGGGAAGATGGATGGAGCCAAATACAGGGCAATCTTGGAAGAAAACCTGTTAGAGTCTGCAAAAGACTTGAGACTGGGGCGGAGGTTCACCTTCTAGCAGGACAACGACCCTAAACATACAGCCAGAGCTACAATGGAATGGTTTAGATCAAAGCATATTCATGTGTTAGAATGGCCCAGTCAAAGTCCAGACCTAAATCCAATTGAGAATCTCTGGCAAGACTTGAAAATTGCTGTTCACAGACGCTCTCCATCCAATCTGACTGAGCTTGAGCTATTTTGCAAAGAAGAATGGGCAAAAATTTCAGTCTCTAGATGTGCAAAGCTGGTAGAGACATACCCCAAAAGACTTGCAGCTGTAATTGCAGCGAAAGGTGGTTCTACAAAGTATTGACTCAGGGAGGCTGAATACTTTTGCACGCCACACTTTTCAGTTTTTTATTTGTATAAAAATTTGAAAACCATGTATCATTTTCCTTCCACTTCACCATTATGCACCACTTTGTGTTGGTCTATCACATAAAATCCCAATAAAATACATTTACGTTTGTGGTTGTAACGTGACAAAATGTGGAAAAGTTCAAGGGGTATGAAAACTTTTGTAAGCCACTGTATGTCTATGAAAAATATTAATAAAATTCCACATGCTAGAAATCTGAAATAAAAAGAGAGAATGCTGAAATATTCAGACATCATCTATTTCAGACCAACTATTCCTATTTCCACGTATGCTGTCCGACCTATTGAGTTTTTCCAGCATTTTCTGTTTTTTTATTCCAACCATTAAAAGATCACTAAGAATCATGTCTAACCTCAAGATAAAATCTGAAAGATAAATAGGTCCATCTATCTCAAATGGTTCCAGTCGGAGAAACCAGATGTTGATATTTAAACAGTGGTATCGTATCTGGCAATTCCAGAGATTAAAAATGTGCCCAAGAAAATAACCTAAACAAAAATATGCCTCACAACAACAGATCAGCTTAGTCCTTCGTTGTTTAATTAGTTATTCAAATAAAATATCTCAGTTGTTGGTGTTACTTTAGGATAGCTTCAGGTTTAAACTGATAGAAATATGAACTGAGGTCAGGGTGATTTTCATTGCTAACAGATCTGTGCACATCACCTTATCTTAATTTATATTAAATTCTATTTGATTAAAAAAGTGTTACAGCTCTAAATGAAAAAGATAATATGTGCTACGAACATAGGATGCAGCTGGAATCTGTTAAATTAGGCAGAATTAGGCCAGCATTTCAATGTTAAAGAAATGTACAACAAGTACTTGTGTTTGGCCCAAAGATATTGCAATATATTATAGTGCTGTTAATAGTATGATACCTAGATTTTCACAGTTAGATATCACATGACTAATGTGAATAAATCTTAACATTCCCCATTTATTGCATGACTTTTCAACATCCAGAACCAGGGGTCACAGTTTAAGAATAAGGGGTAGGCCATTTAGGACTGAGATAAGAAAAAAACATTTTCACCCAGAGAGTTGTAAATCTGTGGAATTCTCTGCCACAGAAGGAAGTGGAGGCCAATTAACTGGATGTTTTCAAGAGAGAGTTAGACTTAGCTCTAATGGCTAATGGAATCAAGCGGTATGGAGATAAAGCAGGAGCGGGCTACTGATTTTGGATGATCAGCCATGATCATATTGAATGGCAGTGCTGGTTCGAAGGGCCGAATGGCCTACTCCTGCACCTATTTTTAATGATTCTATGATTCTATGAACATTCAATGTCCCTGGACACCTGGTGATCATGGCCGATGTTGATCCCTTTGCTGTTTAATGGAATCAAATTTGGTAGCCCTCATGCCTAAGATTCTAAAGATTTTGATTCCACTTCACATAAGCATATAAGTTGATGAATTAATGTGCTGAAATGAGATATTAATGCACAATTACATTTCCTCACTCAGCCACAGCCAAAATAAACCTAATGATTCTTTCATCAGATTAGTCAAAGGTTAGTTCCCCTCATATTCTGAACTACATGTATCCCTCAAATTACATGATTAAAACTAAAAATGTTAGGACCATTCAGCAGATCACACAGTAGCTGTGGACAGCATGTTTCAACCTCTGTCAGAACTGGGAATAAATGCATTTAAGGCTATAGAAAGGGTGGAGATGGGATAAAGGACAAACGGAATAAATACATTTGAGGCTATAATAGCACAGGGTGGGGAAGAGATAAAGGACAAAGGGAATATCTCTGATAGGATGAATTCAGGTTGCAATGTTAATAAGCTGTTCATGAAAGCATCTGCATTATAAGATAATGAGGAATTTTGGAGAGCGAGAAAACGTAAACAAAAACACGTCATGCCTGCACAATGCAGATATGTTGGAAACACCAGTTGATCAAGCTGTGCTAGTGGATCCAGTATTATGGATCTAGTATTATGGATCAATAACTCATGACAGGTCTCCCCACAGCTGCCACCTGACCTATTGAGCATTTTCTGTTACAATTTCACATTTTGGCACCTCCAATAATGATTCATGCACCTAAAGGTCATGCTCCCTTGTACCTTTGTTCATAATATCTGATCCAACCCACCACAACCCCCACACCCTAAAAGCATCAAATATAACTTTTTAGTCTGGTCCCTATCTGCAAAATTCATAACATCATATGAGATAGGAGCAGAATTAGGCCATTCGGCCCATCGTCTATTCCACCAGTCAATCATGGGTGATTCATCTCTCCCTCCAAATCCCATTCTCCTGCCTTCTCCCCATGACCTGTGACTAACAAATAATCTATCTCTGCCTTAAATATATCTGATGACTTTCCTCCACAGCTTTCTGTGGCAAATCATTCCACAGATTCAGCACCCTCTGACTAAAGAAATTTCTCCTCATCTTCTTCCTAAAAGAACGTCCTTTAATTCTGAACATTCTGCTTATGGATCCTGCAAGTCTAAATCATCAAACGTTGATAAATAATTTGTATTTCCACATAAGAAATAGCTAAACCAACCCTGATGTTTGATATTCAATTTTGTGTAATCAATAACCGTGAAACAAAGTAATGCATTCAAGTTTCCCCTTCTAAATACACTCGGTTGAATAATATTTTGCCCATGAACAGTCCATAGTTAGTTACCGTAAAATAGTCTGTCATCTTTTAAATTTGTCCTTGGAATCAATACAAGCCATTCATCATTTGTTAATGCCAGATTTGTGAAGGCCTTGTTTATCATTGCTTTTCCTGTTGTAAACATCGTTGAATGGGCCTCAAATACATTCCTCTAAGTAGATTTGAGTGGACAGAGACTACAATGGTAGTTTAGACTGAACAACTATCTTTCCAGATTATGGTCAGCTCCAAAAGAAGGCCATCAAGGCCCCTGAATTAATTTGTCACACAAGAAAGCTAAAAGTCATTTTGACCATGGAGACACAAGAAACTGCAGATGCTGGAATGTTGAACAGAACACTATGTACTGGAGGAACTCGACAAGTCAGGCAGCATCTATGCAGGAAATATACAGATGATTTTTTTAATTTATTTTAGAAATACAGCATGGAAACAGTCTCTTCAACCCACCGAGTCCATGCTGACTGTCAATCACCCGTTCACACTAGTTCCATGTTATTCCACTTTCTCATCCGGAGTGGAATTTGTATTTCAACATAAGAAATAGCTAAACCAACCCTGATGTTTGATATTCAATTTTGTGTAATCAATTACCATGAAACAAAGTAATTAATTCAAGTTTACCCTTCTAAATACACTTGGTTGACTAATATTTTGCCCCATGAACACTAGAGGCAATTGAGAGAGCCTCATGAACTATACACACTAGAGGCAATTTACAGAGGTCAATTAACCTACACACCTGCACGTCTTTGGGATGTGGAAGGAAACAGAAGCACCCAGAGGAAACCCAGGCGGTCACACAAGGAAACGTGCAAACTCCACACAGACAGCGCCCGAGGTCTGGATCGAATCCGGATGGCAAGCACTATGAGCCTGTTTCTTTATCAGCTACACCACTGTGCTGCCCTGTACCTTTGGGTTGGTATTCTTATTCAGATAATGTAGGGATAATTATAAAGGTCTACAATATATCTGAAGTGTTCTCTGCACGTGAGTGAAGAGTGAAGAGAGGTCTGGGAAACTGTGGATATGTGGATGGTTGGTTCGTTGAGGCCCTGGCAATCTGATAAGGGTATCTGGACCATATTACAATTGGAGCATGTGAACAGAGTCCAGCTGTACTGAGTTAGTCAGGAGTGGGCTCTGTGGAGTTGATAATGCCAACTGAGGGTGGCTCATTAGCTACAATAACTACTGTTCTAGTGCACTCTCAGCTTATAAATATTCTTTGTCAGCCACAAAGCTATACAAATAACATCAGACATTATTTCCCCTTGAGCTTTGATTAAAATTGTGCTTAGCAAAGTAGTAAAATTATTAATTTTAAATTACAACATGATTGTTCTGGATGGAAAATAAATTGATTTTTTTCCTCTTACATTAGTCCCCATGTACATAATAAAGAGATTCCATGGCCCATTATAATTATATTTTCCACATTCTTGGTACTGTAATTGCTGTTGGAAGAATCTCCACAGTAAGGAATGGTGACAGGAACACCATAAGGGCCCAACATGTTATTTGGCATAATGTCACTCCAGAATGAGTTAGTTACATTTCATTCTGTAATTTGAAATATTCATAGGGTAATTCTTAGATCCATAAACAGGATAATAAATAGTCCATCACACATCAATTTGACTCAAGACATTTTGTGTAAAATGTTCAAAGATGTACCCAACCGCAATTGTTCAAGATATATTACCTCTAATGCATGATTTACTATTTAGATGTAACTACTCAGATAATGAATGGTAGCTAGAAACATTGCATGTATATTCAACGTAGGCTACTTGGGCAGAATCTTAAACGTTAGTAATTATTTTGGGAAATGGCTACCTTAGGCAGCATGGTGGCGCAGCAGTAGAGCTACTGCCTTACAGTGCCAGAGACCCGGGTTCACTCCTGACTACGGGTGCTGTCTGTATGGAGTGTGTATGTTCTCCCCTGACCTGCGTGGGTGTTCAGCGAGATTTTCGGTTTCCTCCCACACTCCAAAGACCTGCAGGTTTGTAGGTTAATTGACGGTGTAAATGTAAAATTGTCCCTAGTATGTGTAGGGTAGTGTTAATGTGTGGGGATCACTGGTCGGCACAGACTCAGTGGACCAAGGGGCCTGTTCCACGTTGTTTGTCTGAACTAAACAAAAATAAAAAAAGTAAGCCAAAGGGGAGATTTCCTGTTCCCGTGCATCCATAGAGCAAATGGGTTTTGGATCCCAGAGATGTGGGAAATGAAGGGTTGAAATCATGATTCCAGATATTGTGATACAAAGCAATTTCCACGTCTAAGAGTGAAATTACAACAGATATTGTGTGGAAAAGGGCACAAAGTGCTGGGGTAACTTTGCAGGTCAGGCAGTATCTCTGGAGAACATGGATAGGTGACCTTTCGGGTCTGAAGAAGGGTCTTGACCCGAAATGTTGCCTATCCATGTTCTCCAGAGATGCTGCCTGACCTGCTGAGTTACTTCAGCACTTTGTGTCCTTTTATGTATTAACCAGCATCTGCAGCTTTTTTTATTTCAAGACATTGTAATGAGTTGGGATCGAAGTAAAGGAAACACAAACAATTGCAGATACTGGAACCTTGAGCAAACACGAAGTAGTAAAGGAACTCAGAGAGTCAGGCAACATCTGTGGAGGGAATGGAATGATGATATTTCTGGTCCGAACTCTTCTTCAGACTGATTGGAGTGGGGGGGAGGAGGGGGGGAGAGGGGCGAGGGAAGAAAGCTGGAAAAAAAAGAGAAGGGGTAGAGTAAGTAACAAAGGCTGGAGGTGGAAAGGTGGCACAACGGTGTAGGAAAGAACTGCAGATGCTGATTTACACCAAAGATGTACACAAATTGCTGGAGTAACTCAGTGGGTTAGTCAGCATTACTGGAGAAAAGGAAAAGGTGACCTTTCGGGTCGGGACCCTTCTTCAGACATAAGTAGGGTTGCCAACTGTCCCGTATTAGCCGGGACATCCTGTATATTGGGCTCAATTGGTTTGTCCCATACGGCACCGCCCTTGCCCCGTATTTGACTGCTACTACTCGGGTCGAGGGAACTGTTGGGGTCGGAGTGCCGTGTCTGGCCCCGCCTCACCCGTCCCGATGTAGTGTAGCCTATGGAGTGCAGCAGCAGTGCCTCGCCTGTGGCCCCGTCGGTCGGCAGCCCGGCCAGCTGTCCAACCTTCGGATCTTCGCTTACCGCTGACCGATCAACGGTTCATGAGTTGGATGGGGTGCTGGACGTTGTGAGTGACGTCGCGCTCAAAGTCTGGCGCATGGGCCAAAACTCCTCAGCTGGCCCGCGGACTGGGCTTTGTGTGCAGCCCAACACTTGGGCCAACTCATCATTCACCCAGCCACGGCCGAGTCGGTCAATGAATTGCCGTTGAGAATTTATCCTTTATTTGGGAGTGAGAAAGTTGGCAACCCTAGACATCAGGGTGTCAGGTAAGGAGAGTATGTGATCAACAAACTCCTCTGCATAATTACAAACGCTGCACCCTCTTCAAATGTTGGGTGAATGAGGGAACCTCAGCAACAGGTGCCTGCCTCACTACATCCAAATTCTGGATGCGTAAGTGAACATTGTATGCTCAGCCTGCAGGTAATGCTATCCAACAGCTGTCATCTCAAGGCCTCAATGATGTCACAGAGCGAACAAATGCCTTTGGCAGAGTTCTACTGGGCCACTTGCAGTGTGCCAGTTGCATTAGCATTCTTCATGTCCAAAACTAAATTAAAGCAAAGATAATAGTAGTAAAAGAAAGAAAGCCGTGGGAGAAGCATCTATATTTTTGAGTTTAAACTATTCTAAAACCAAAATATGTACTTTATTATCTGCTTTTCTCAAAATGAGATCAGAATCTATGAACTTTTAGAATGGATTTTAGATTAGATGTCCACAGAGATTTGCTAGCCAATCTATCAGTTAAATCCGATGTGCAGGTAGGTATGTGACAATGTGCTGGTGCAAGGACTTCCAAGTTACTGCACTTGCCTTCACAACTGGTTGATATCACACCAAAACTGTGAAGACAGATTGCTGGAGATGCACTCACTTGCATTTGGTGGCAGAAAGGGAATAAGTCCGTCTGATCAATTTTGACAGAGGATGGAGAAAGCTAATGATGAGGGGGAATGGTGCTCCAAAGAAAGATGGCACCTTTGATCAAGTGCTTTTGGATTTTAAATGATTCGAGATGGCTTAGAATGATGGGTTGAATAGACCTTATTAGAAGCGAACACTTTTGAAGGGACAGCGCTTTTGTGCCTCAGCTCAGACTTGCGTGCTTACTTGGTCAACTTTGGAAATTAAATTAGTCCCGGAGACCTGATGTTGGCTCATCGGTACTCTTGTTCTTCAATGAATTTTCACTGAGCACAGTGGTGGAGCAGTAGCGTGCTGGAGAGAGGGTTTAGTGCATCTGCACAGTGGCTGGCAATCAAACAGAGTTTCCATTCATGTGAATGTGGTCAGCAAATACTTTGATGAAAAAGTAACTGAAAGTAAATGTTGGATTTAAGAGACATTGTGAATTATAGAGTCATAAAGCACGGAAACTGGCCCTTCAGCTTAACGCACCCATTCTGATCCACTATAACTGAGCTGGTCACATTTGCCTTCATTCGCTTGGCCTGCTATATTTTACAGTTTTCATCTGTTTGCAAACCTTCGCATGTGCTTCTAAATAAATTATTTAAATTGGTTTAATTATTATCATGTTTTCGTTAAACTTATTAAATATGGGTGAATGGATTTAAAATGTCTAAAATGATACATTGCTGAAGGCCTCTAGCCTCCTGACACACACTTCATTTCACGGGATATCTTTTGAGTGTATAGGGTTGGCTCAGATGTTATGAAGTGGACTGCTATCTGTGCTCCTTTGAAAAACTGCCAATCAGCAAACCAGAAAACTGGATTTTGTTATTGGGTAGCATGAATGAAGCACTTGATTTGGTAAATGGTTTGAAAAGGCCTGTCATAGAGACATAGAACTCAGAATCAGGCCCTTCAGTCCTCCATGTCCATACCATATCATATAAACATTGGTCACATGTAACGGCACGTGGTCCATAAGCTTCTGCTTTAATGAAATAAGTTCTAATTTCAATACTTCTTAAATGTTGTGCGAGTACCTGCCTCCATTCAGGGAGTGTGTTCCATTATGCAAGCCATTCTGGATGAGAACCTTCTCCCTCCAACCCTCTCAAAATTTCCTAAACCTAAACTTATGTTCTCTGGCTTTAAACATTACTGCTATGAAGAACAGTTTCCTACTTGTCTTATGTTATCTCTATTATTTTTGAGTACCTGTATAAAATCCCACCTCTGCCCCACCCCATCCTCTCTTCCTCAAGGAACACAAATGCAGCCCATCTAATCTCACTTCATAACTGAGTTACTCCCAGGCAACATCCTGGCAAATCTCATCTGTGCCCTCTCTAGTGTACCTATGTCCTCCCTACACTGTTTTAAGATATGTCTCCAGTCAAAAGTGTATTTTCAAATACAAATACAAATTGCCTTTATTGTCATTCAAACAGACAGAGGTTTGAACGAAATTTTGTTCCCTGCAGTCATAACAGTAAAATAAACATAATTAGCAAAGTTTCACACAAACATCCATCACAGTGAATCTCCAAACACCTCCTCACTGTGATGGAAGGCAAAAGTCTTATCTCTTCCCTGTTCTTTGTTCTTCTCCCGTGTCGAGGCGATCGAGGCTCTTGATGTTAAAGCCCCCGGCGGGTGTTAGTAAGTCCCGCGACCGATTAAGCCGCACCAGGCGATGTAAGGCCCCTGCGATGGGCCAATTCAAACCCTGTGATTCGGGGTGGGTGAAGTTGCTGTTGCGGGAGCACTCAGAAATCGGTCTCCCACCAGGACCCTGCGAGCTCTCGATTTTACCGTCCACAGAGCCTGCGGCTGAGGCCTCCGAGGCTCTGAAGTCGGGTCGCCGCTGCCGCACCATCTCAGCCTCCGAGTCAGCCAGCTCCGTGATGGTAGGTGAGTAGTAGGTGAGTCCGCAGGCTCTGCGACTGGAGCCCTCAGGGTGATTCCGGTTGGAGGCAGCCAGCTCCATGATGTTAGGCCCCAGCAAAACGGAGACACGACAAGGAAAAGGTCATGCCTTCGTTCAAGGAAAAGATTAAAATGTTAAAAGTTCCCCCCCCCCCCCCCCAAACATATACACAACTAAAAATAAACCAAAAATATACTCTTGACGGCCATTAAAGTTCTGTTTTAACGGCGCTCCTTGGTGCCACCTTTGGTCAAATGCTGCCTTTCAGTCACTGTCACCTCATGTCTGGATGCTGGGTCCTTGATCTACTCAAGATGAGTTTATTGTCACATGCACAAGTACTATGAGGTACAGGTACAATAAAAACGTTCCTCAGCAGTGGCATCATTGGCATTCAGACAAACCCACAAAAACATCGAATATTCATAAATTACATGTAAAATTCTGCAGGGACAATAAAAAGACCATGCAAGCAAAACGCCAAGACATTAATGCTAAATATAATTAGGAAAAAGCAGCAAGTCCATGGTAGTTTAAAGGACCTGCCCCACTGCACGAGGTAATTCAAGAGTTCTCCCGAGTTTTCCCCTGATTCGAACTCAGAGAATTACCATAGCGGGTCCGTAGGAGTTCGTGGATGTCCCTTAGCGGCTCGTACGAGTAACGGTAGGTACTCGTGAAATCCGATAAACTCATACCATTTTTTTTCAACACTGTGAAAAATGTCCACGAGTAAAAAAATACTCGTGATGAAAAAAATAGTCACTTTTTACTCCTACGAGCCGCTACGAGACATCCACGAACTCCTACGGACCCGCTACGGACATTCTCCGAGTTCGAATGAGGGGAAAACTCGGGAGAACTCTTGAATTACCTCGTACAGTGGGACAGGCCCTTAAGAGTTGGTCTGTATGTTCTGTTGTTGAGTATGATTAGGATTGTGGGGTTGGTTCATGAGACTGATAGTTATGGGAAAGATGCTGTTTTTGAATCTGGTGATGTGCGACTTTAGGCTACTCTACCTCCTGCCCAATGGTGGGTGGTAGAATGGTAATCCAGGCTTGGACCATAACCATGATTAGATTTGGAGCTGAATTGCCTTGGCAAAACTTAAACTAGGCATCGGAAACTAGTTGTGAGGCACAAGAGACAACATAGCTGTAATCTGTAATCTCCTTCATTGCTATCGCCTCTGTTCCCTCTCCTACCTGGCTCTTATCTACCATTCAACCCATCCACATCTGTATTTACATATCGCTTGCTACCTCTTGACCCAGCCCTCCCCCTCTCCTCTTTACATTGTATACTTCGCCTCTACTCTTTCTGTCCAGTGAAGGGTCTCAACCCGAAAGATCAACTGTTCATTTCCCTACACAGATGCTGCCTGACCAGTTGAGTTTCTCCAACGAATTATATGCTCCATCAATAAGTAGCTTATAGCATTGCTGATAACACCTTACAATACTTTCTTCATTAATTGCACAGCTAATGGTTGGATTGAATTCACCAGTTTTTTTTTGAACGGAATGTAATTTTCCAATTTTCCACTTTGTAAACCACCTGTCGCTATTGTAACTGTATAGAAATAAACTGGAAATTTGGCTGGTTCTGGAGCACAAGGCTTCAGATCATTTAATTTTTTTAAGTAAATAATTATAAAATAGAAAGCTGCTGTCAATAATAGTGATGTTAAAGCTACCGGATTGCTGTAAATATAAATAATGCGCATGTGAAGGAAGTAGCTGCTCTGTGGATTTGCAGCCAGAATAATAAATAAGCAGCAAGACACCAACCTGGAGAGAGAAGTAAGCCACCCGGCTACCTGACTCATCCTTCTTTGGTCCCGCTAACTCAAATACACAGTGGCTGCAGTATGTCCTATCTGTAGAATCTACTGTAGCCACTAGAAGTTTGCATCCTCCTTCACGACCATCCAGTTACTGCAACAGACATTCCAGATGAGACAGAGATCCACATGCACCTCCTCTAACCTTCTCTACTGCATCTTATTTTCCCGATGTGCCCTCTTTACATTGTCGAGGCCAAGCATAGACTCAGTGGCCATTTTGTCAAACACTTGTGCTCGTCTACCAAGGGCTGCTGGGTCTCCCTGTTGATAATCAGTTTAACTCCTCTTCACATTTCCCATACTGATCTATCTGTCCTGGGCCTCCTCCATTGCCAGAGTGAGGTCACATGCAAACTGAAGGAACAGCATGTCATATTCTGCTTGGGTGGCTTACAATGCAACGGAGTGAGCATTGAATTGTTTTCTAATAATTTTAGATAACTAACCTAACCCCACCATCCTTTCTTTCTCCCTCCCTTTTTTTCTGCCACCCTCTCTTTCCAATGCCCCACCTGGACTCGGATCCATTTCTCCTCCCCCCCCCCCCCCTCAACTTCCACCTACATTCCCTTTTCTGGCTTCACCATTCACGACTCTTCTATCCTTGTCACAACTTTAGTCTTTTCATCCCTGCCTTTTGTCCAACCACCTGCCTACCAAAGAACCTTCTCAGCTGCATGCACTATCACTTGACAGACTTTGTCCTGTTCCTCCCCTCTTCCAGCTTACCCTTCCTCCTTCCCCATCTAAATAAATAAGTCTGAAGAAGGGTCCCAAACTGAAACGTCACCTATCCAGAGATGCTGCTTGACTTGTTGAGTTACTACAGCAATTTGTGTCTTCATTTTACAAGCTAATATAGTTCTCGTTGTCTCGGGGAGACAGCTAACATAAGCAAGGGCCATTCACTCCCTAATCATTCTTTCTCCTCTTCCATTGGCAGAAGATGCAAAAGCTCAAAAGCACGAACCACGAGATTCAAGACAGCTTCTTCCCCACTGTTACCTGCCTCTGGAACAGACTTCTCTTGTGCTAAGGGTGAATTCCTCATCTTCCAATCTACCTCATGTGGCTTTCTTCCATTTTCTCTGTAGTTGTAACACTATATTCTGTATGTTTATTTTCTCACGTGCGCCACCTACTTTACTTATGAATGGTATAATTTGTCTCGGTAGCATGCATGGCAAGGTTTTTGTCAATGCCAATGCATAACAATAGTAAACCTGTCCCGATATTGCATTTTCTTAAGTGAAGACCAAAGGTTTTCTTGTGTATTCCAAACCCATCCCAACTCTCTTGATATTCCTCAATTGTGAACCTAGAAATAATTGGCGTGGATTAATAACAGCAAAAACCAAAAGCGAACACTGTGAAGTCAACGTGACCCCGATGGTAGTTATGTAAAATCCCTTTGTTAAACACTACTGTTTGCCAACTAAAGAAACCATCTTATTTTACTTTCACTTACATTCCTACTGTTCAGATAACTAGCAAATAACCTCTTATGTGCAGAGACGCCTTATACAAAAGTTACATCCGACTTGTTATAAAAATGCAAAGCAGAAGATACAGAAATGATCCAGCAGGGGGCAAAGCAAGTCCATCTTCACAGTTTGCTCACCATCATCATAAAGTAAATTGGTTGCAATGTTATACAAATTGCAGCTTACATTAGTGGAAGAAATAGTGGGAGAAATGCAAAGCGCTGATCTAAAATTAGATGGTGAAAAATTCTACCATAAACGCAGCACTCTTGCTGAATGATGATAATAATGAGAAACTATTAACCTGCACAGTATTTTGAAATGTAAGCATGCACATGCTGAACTCTGCCAAAATGGCAGAGATATTCACATAATGTCAGTGCACTCTAGAATTTCCAATTTTTTAATAAAATGCTACAGTAATGTTGTTGGATTCAATATTCAGTGCAGTTGGGTGAATAATTTGTTCGGGTTTGTGAAAAGTTCTGCTGTAGTCAATAGTTGGTTAAAACCTTCAGTTTTCTCATTAAAATAGGATCTGCAATATAAGATCTGTCTATTCCCTCCTCAATCTAAAAATCATTACTTTTACGGTGACAAGAATTACATTTATGCAGAGGGTCATAACACTTCATAACAGCCACTGCAATTTATGATTCTGCATATAATATTGCAACATACAAATTGTAGATATAATTCAAAATAACACACAATTAAAACATTCAGAATAGTTTAGGATATGTTCTACAATGGTTTGATGCTTGTAATGTAATTAAACCGTGCAGCAAAAACACCAGCATCAGAAAAATTAGGGGAAAGAGATTAGCCGCAGTGAAAATGTGAGAAAGGCACAAAAGAAAAATGATATATTTTTGCATGAATATAAAATGTTTACTGCTGCAATTACTTCAAAGACTTTGCAATAAAGTTAGCAATTTCTACTTAAGCAGGTTACTGCACAGAACTGTCATTGTGATAAAAAACAGGGAATGCTGGAAACACTCCGCAGCTACAGTTAGGAAACAACTGTGCAAAGAGGAGCAGAGTTCACATTTCAGGCCTGACACCCTATGTAGAACTGGGAAACAGACATGAGACTTTACTTTAGAGATATAGTGTGGAAACGGACCCTTTGGCCCACTGAGTCCGCCATGACCACTGGTCTCCCCCATACACCAGCACTATGCGACACACTAGGGGCAATTTACAGTGTAGGAAAGAACTGCAGATGCTGGTTTGATTTGAAGGTAGACACAAACTGTTGGAGTAACTCAATGGGACAGGCAGCATCTCTAGAGTTACTCCAGCAGTTTGTGTCTACCTTGGGACAACTTACAATTTTATTAAAGCTAATTAACCTACAAACTTGTATGTCTTTGGAGTGTGGAAGAAACTGGAGCACTTCATTATCTTGGACTGCTGTAGACCTTCTGGTTAACAATTTGATGTCCATTTTTCGAATACCCTAGCTAAATGTTTTCAATATCAGCTTTATTGTTAAAAATGATAAACAAAATTTAAAATCTTTCTCCACACTATCTATTCCTATGGGACAACCACAAATGCAGGCATCTTCTGCCATGTGGGAACTTGGTACACAGACAATTTTCCAAGTTATAAAGAGTTCTCAGAAACAAAACCCTGCTGTAACCCGGGGAGGATCTATACACTACATAATTCTGGTAAATCTAGTAAATCTGCCTAGAGGGTGAGGGGAATGCAGCACTAGATTCAATGCTGAAGATAGGCACAAAATGCTGGAGTAACTCAGCGGGTCACTCAGCACCTCTGGAGAAAAGAAATAGGTGTTGTTTTGGGTCCAGACCATTCTTCAGACTGAGAGTTAGGGGAGAGGGAAATTAGAAGTAGGCAAAGGTACTGAACAGGAATGTAACGTCGGCAGTTAGAAATTAAGAGGTCTAAAGAGGGTAGAAGGCTATCCCAGGGAATCCAAGATGAGGACAACCAGTGGAGACGGAAGAAGGGGTCATCGCTGGGTCTATTTGTACCTTTCCAAACTTTTTTGGAGTAAAGATAATCAGGTAGTGGTTAAGCTTTCTTAATGTCATTAGTCTTCAAAACAGAATTTAAGATTAGTGATAATTAATACCAGTCTCTCTTGTTCATACAGCAGTACTGAGCCATGGTCACTCATCCAGGGAATACGCAAAATGGATAGAGCAGAAACTGAAGATACTCTATCAAAGTAAAAAGTTCCTGTTACTACCAGACAGAAATGGTCTCTACTTGTCGTGTTGCTGTATGAAACATTCACTTTATACCAAAGGAGTCATTTTTACAGTAGAAGAAAAAACTAAAATAGCTATTGGCTAACCAGACAGCATTTTATAAATAAATACGTTCAAAATGGTCAGTATAGTCAACCTCTTTTTGTTCTGTTTGTTAGCTTTTGAGGATGGATTCCTTTTCTGGATGTTTCCTTGAAAAAGCCATATGGCCATTGAAACAAACAACAATTACACTCTGATTATAAAACGTGTTTGATTAAAGGAGGAGCAAATAATGGATGAAATGGATGCTAATGGCTAAATTATGCCTACTTATGCAAGCCGACAGAAGATAATCATATTGATCACTGGATGCATGTGCTGTGATCAATATGATTACCTTATGTGGGTTTCAATTGTTTCCGATCTGATTGAAGCAAGGCTGACATGATAAAGGTCTTCACCAAATGATAGTGTAATGACCAATTGCAATGATACAAAGCCATTTTTCAGTTTCTACAAGCTGAAAAGGGCTTTTTTCATTTCATCATTTCACCTGTCTTGTGCACCTCACCTTATCTATAAACAAGTGTAGACAAGTGCTGCTCTTCACCTGGTCATGTGTTGATATGCAACAGATGGGGTGGGACACAGCAGATGAAGCCAGCTCCCCAGTCATTCCAATTTTCGGAAGTTATAGTTTGTTAATCTCCTTAGTTTAACTTAGGTAGTTGTGAAAGACAATGCTATCCACTAACTTATAATAACCAAGTGCACATACTATAAAAAAGAAGTTCCTGAGATTGATCAGAAAAGCAGCTTATTTTACATTTCAACAATGGATGCTTGGAATTCCATTGTGTTGCCTTCATTTGAATTATAAAGGGAGCTGTGGATAATTACAAATGTAATGTCCTCACTTTCTCCAGTAAGGGGGTACAGTCCCTTGGTTGTCATTTAAATTTCTATAGCAGTATAATTTCTATAAATCCTATAAACTCACCGTTCCGTTCAGCTGCCTCAGAGATCGGCCAATTTCCCCAAGTATTGATGCCAGTTCCACACGAGTCTCCACCCAGGCCCAGGTTTCCCAGCAACCTGGGATCTGGATTCCTGCCAAGATTAGTTTGCACTTAATGAACTGATCACAGAATCGAGGTGCTGAAATAACTCAATGGGTCTGGCAGCATCCCTGGAAAACATGGATACGTAATTATCAGTCTGAAGAAGGACCCTGACCTGAAACGTCACTTAACCAAGTTCTTTAGGGATGCTGCCTGTCCTGTTGAATTACTCCAGCTCATTGTGTCCATTTTTTGGAAAGAAACCTGTAATTCCATGTTTCTACAGAATCATAGAATTTGTACAGCTTAGAAACAGCCGGCACCTCACCTGTATTTAAGGACAACTCATAAATCTCAGCAAGGGCTCCTTCAATTTCCTCTCAAGCTTCCCACAGTGTTCTCAGATATATCTGATCACATGTTCACCCTGGTTCTCTCTCCCTTCTTTTGCCTTTTCCCTCCCTCCCTAATTCATTACAAAGATTCTGCAGCCTCCCCATCTAGGTCCATCTGCCTATCATCCTAACACCTATCCTCATGGGTTTGTTCTCACTTAGTTTATCTTTCCTTTCCCCTCCTCCGCCTAGTTCCATCCCACATGGATTTGGTTCCACCTATCACAGACCAACTTATTTTACCCTCCCCTTTCTGCCCCGCACCTGGTACAATCTGCTTAGTATTTTTTCATTATCTATTCTTCCATCTATTACTGCAAACCGTTATTTCAAGAGGGCTTGTATACAAAAACAGGGATGTAATGTTGAGGCTCTATAAGGCGCTGGTAAGGCCGCATTTGGAATATTGTGAGCAATTTTGGGCACAATAACTAAGGAAGGATGTGCTGGCTCTGGAGAGGGTCCA
This sequence comes from Amblyraja radiata, assembly GCF_010909765.2. NCBI lineage: Eukaryota > Metazoa > Chordata > Chondrichthyes > Rajiformes > Rajidae > Amblyraja > Amblyraja radiata. Next base: position 18,880,824 of record NC_045957.1, read on the forward strand.
GAGGAGGTTTACACGAATAATCCCAGGAATTAGTAGGTTAACCTACGATGAGCGCTTGTCGGTACTGGGCTTGTACTCCCTGGAGTTTATGAGAATGAGTGGGGACCTAATTGAAACATACAGGATAGTGAAAGACTTGGATAGAGTGAATGTGGAGAGGATGTTTCCACTATTGGGAGAGTCTAGGAATAGAGATCATTGCCTCAGAATTAAAGGATGGTCTTATGACTGTGACTGCCGGCGGCTGTCACAGTCATAGCAGGTCGCCGAAAAAGCGGCAACAGGACTCCCCCCCCCCCCCATGACAAGCTATGACAAACTATCGCCTAGTCGACGTCAAGCGACGGCAAGCTAGCGACAACCGGCGACCCACGACAACCTACGACCACACAGGCAACAACCTATGACAACCGGTCAACCTACGTCCACCCGCAACAAGCTACAAAACTACGACCCTGTTGGCGACAACTGAAGACAATTCAGTCGCCGGTACTTGCCACCGGTTGACGTAGGTTGACGTAGGTAGTCGCCAATGGAATTCACCGGTCAGCACCCGGCAACAACCAACGTCATCTGGCGACAACCTGCGTCATCCTGACGACAACCTACAACAGCACCTAAATGTTTAGAACATTTCAAAATCCAGCGACGACCAGAAAAACATTACGACTCTTTAGGCGACTTGAGGAGTCTACTCACGACCTTACAGGCATCACCTCGCGACCATGCGGCGACAGCCTAGTTGCCTGTAGTCATTTTTAAAATTGCCTGTGGGACAGGGGCTTTAGTCAGAGGGTGGTGAATCTGTGGTATTATCTGCCACAGAAGGCTGTAGAGGCCAAGTCGGTGAATATTTTTGGCAGAGATAGATAGATTCTTGATTAGTACAGGTGTCAGTGGTTTTGAGGAGGGCAGGAGAATGGGGTTATGAGGGAGTGATAGATCAGCCATGATTGATTGGCAGAGTAGACTTGATGTGCCAAATGGCCTAACTCTGCGCCTATTCCTTATATTCCGCTGCAAGGTGACTTGGATAGGCTGGGTGAGTGGGAAAATGTATGGCGGATGCAGTATAATGTGGATAAATGTGAGGTTATCCACTTTGGTGGCAAAAACAGGAAAGCAGCCTTTTATCTAAATGGTGGCCGATTAGGAAAAGAGGAGATGCAACGAGACCTGGGTGTCATGGTACATCAGCCATTGAAAGTAGGCATGCAGGTGCAGCAGGCAGTGAAGAAAGCGAATGGTATGTTAGCATTCATAGCAAAAGGATTTGAGTATAGGAGCAGGGAGGTTCTACTGCAGCTGTACAGGGTCTTGGTGAGACCACACCTGGAGTATTGCGTACAGTTTCGGTCTCCAAATCTGAGGAAGGACATTATTGCCATAGATGGAATGCAGAGAAGGTTCACCAGACTGATTCCTGGGATGTCAGGACTTTCATATGAAGAAAGACTGGATGGACTCGGCTTATACTCGCTAGAATTTAGGAGATTGAGGGGGGATCTTATAGAAACTTACAAAATTCTTAAGGGGTTGGATAGGCTAGATGCAGGAAGATTGTTCCCGATGTTGGGGAAGTCCAGGACAAGGGGTCACAGCTTAAGGATAAGGGGGAAATCCTTAAACATTTTTCACACAGAGAGTGGTGAATCTCTGGAACTTTCTGCCACAGAGGGTAGTTGAGGCCAGTTTATTGGCTATATTTAAGAGGGAGTTAGATGTGGCCCTTGTGGCTAAAGGGATCAGGGGATATGGAGAGAAGGTAGGTACGGGATACTGAGTTGGATGATCAGCCATGATCATATTGAATGGCGGCGCAGGCTCGAAGGGCCGAATGGCCTACTCCTGCACCTATTTTCTATGTATCTATGTATGTATGTATTGCCTTATGAATTTAAGCCTCTGTCTCCATACTTCCCTCTCCCCTACCCGTCAGATTCCATCTGCTCATCACCCCATCCTCATCTGATTCTACCTACCGCCTCAAACCTCTGTCTTACTCTCCTTTGCTCTTCTATGTATAGGCTATCTATCCTCTCCACTCTCAGTTCTGATGCAAGATCTTCACCGGAAACATTATCCATCCATTTGTTTCCACCGATGCTGCTTGACCTGGAGAAATCCTGCAATGGTTTGTTTTTGCAAGAATAATGCATCTACTTCTTGTCACCACAATTTTGCACGGATATTCACATCCAGAGTGGATTGTTAGATTTGTAACAGCAATGAGGGGTTCCCTCAAATGTCATGGGATCTAACCTTCCTGAGCAGCCTACCATCTCACGGATAGCTGGATAGAAAAGTGGCTTCATGGAAGGAAGCAGAGGGTGATGGTTGAAGGTTACTTCTCAGACCGGAGGCCTGTGACTATTGGTGCCCCTCAGGGATCGGTGCTGGGCCCAAAGCTGTTTGTCCTCTATATCAATAATTTGGATGAGAACGTACATGGCATGGTTAGCAAGTTTGCAGATGACACAAAAGTGGGTGCCATTGTAGATAGTGAAAATGGTTGTCAAAAATTGCAGCAGGATCTTGATCGGTTGGGCAGGTGGGCTGAGGAATGGTTGATGGAATTTAATGCAGAGAAATGTGAGGTGTTGCATTTTGGGACCACTAACATGGGCATGAACGATAGGACTCTGTGAAGTGTTGAAGAGCAGAGGGATCTATTAATATAGGCACATAGTTTGTTGAAAGTAGTATCACAGGTAGATAAGGTGGTCAAAAAGGATTTTATTTCGAAGTCACGTGAGTGACTACGTGAAGACCCCACCAGTCCGCATGCGCGTCAATTCGCGAGAATGCATGCGGCGGGTCAGAGCAGTTCGCAACTGCTCTGGCAGGTGTGAATTTTACTTTCAGCAGGCCGCTGTGACAGCGGTCCCAGAGTAGCTGATGGAGGCGGCCGTTTTGGCGGCTGTCGCCATTGGAGCTCCGTGCGGGAGCAGGTGACCGATTTATCGGAGGCCGCCGTGGAAGCTCCAGAGGAACTCGGTTTCATTATTGCCGGCTGGATTTTAGCCACCATGAAACTCCATTAGGAATTGGGGCTGCCGGTACGGCTTGGGAGCTCGCTGCTAAAAATAGCAGCAGACAGTGTATTAATATAGCGGCTACGTTTCGTATCGCTGCTAAGTTTACAGCGACCAGTGTTAGCCGCGGCCAGGGCAGCGGTCGGCTGCCATAGCACCTATATAAATCATTAAACATAGAAATGCTGCTGAGGCAGCATACGCTGATTCAGCATTATAGTCTGGCAATAGCCCCTAAAAAAATTAAAATAGAAATGCTGCTGAGGCTGCATATGCTGGTATCAGCATACAATGATATATTACACAAATTAAAACATTAAGCCTTTTTTCAGCTGTGTCTATCAGACACCTGTGGAGTTGGGGCTCCAGAAGGGAGAAAGGACTCGGAGTCACTAGCAGGTGCAACCTGTCTGGTAAGTATAATGATAATATCGGCAGAGCACCAATCTGCACAGCTAGTCCCGGTTCGGCTCCTAGAGGGAGCAGCCTGACAATCCCGAGTCGGGGATAAGTCAAAGCCAAGTCTGTGAGACAAGTCGTGTCAGATGATTTGGGTCAAGGGGATTCTGTCCCCACATCTATGGCAGATGTGATTGTGCGTTTGTCTCAATTAGAACATCTGATGAATTAGATGGTGGCACAAGAAATGCTCCATGTTACGAAGGCATGTCAGGCAGCAGCTCCTGGTTCAGGGTTGCTATATTCCTCCCACTCGGATGAAAGGAGTGGTGAAGATGGTGCCAAATATTATGCTCCGTGATACGGAAGCATGCACAGGCAGTTCAAGTCATATGCCTGTAGCTACCCCTAGTTCAGGGTTGGAATATTCGTCCCACTCGTAAGACTATCGGAGATGGTGTCACAAAATATGCTCTGTGTTACGGAAGCATGCACAGGCAGTCCGAGGCATACGCATGTGGCAACGCCTGGTTCGGGGTGCACTATTTCTCCCACTCTATGAGAGTGTCAGAGATCAGTAAGGAACTGACTCCGAACATGACTCCGAACATGACTATGTGCCTGAATCCCATGCTTTAATGCATGATGTGCGTGAATCGCATAAGGAAGAGCTGCCTGCTCTTGCCTCTAAATTTGCTGTTCCCTCGGGGACGGACAAGCCACTACAAGAGGAGTGGCCAGCAGCTATCTAACAGAAATGATAAGCATGACAGACAGGGTCTGCAAATGGAACCTTGCTAAAGCTCCAACAAGCAAATCGACCCGCGGTCAGAGACGCTGGTAAGTAAGGTCTCGTTATTAACCTCCGTAAACTCCGAAATGGAGCAGTCTGTCGGCCCAGGTTTGGGTTTACTGGCAGCATGGGCTGTCTAGTGGGTTTCACTGTCTCTAGGATAGATCAGGTTGATGTAGAGACATTGGCAGGGTGCCTTGTTTAGTAACCTCTGGAAGTGCCAAATAGGAGAGTTTAGTTACCCTGGTTCAGGGTAGACCGTCATGGAACTGGCTGGCCATATGGGTCATATTGACCAGGGAAGCACTGCCTCATCATCTGTGATTGAGGTTATCAGACTGCTCAGTAGAATGAAGTAGTTGAAGTCTTCCTTTATTTCTCCTCAGTTAGTAGAGTTGCCGGTTCATTGGAATCATCATTGCCATCCTCTCTGGGACAGGTAGTTACCAGCAGGAAGCAGGTCTGGCATATAATATAATTTTTATCTGACCTGCAGGTTCATGTTGTGAATCAACAATGTATTTATAATAATCCATAGGCTCTCAATACCTGTATTCCTGATTGAGTGGCGGGTCGAAGAGATTGTGTTGTGCACTCTGGCGACTTAGACATGAGGTTTCATTAAAAAGGACTGCGAGGTAATTCCTGATTCAGCCTTGCATTATACTCATTTCCACTCGGAGGGAATGCACTACTTACTGCAAATAGGGGGCGTGGGTGCAGTGGCTTGAAGTTGAAAGGCACCACTTACTGCAAATGGTGGCATGAAGTTGAAAGGCACTACTTACTGCAAATGGTGGCTTGCGTGCTTTGGCTTGCAGTTGAAAGGCACTACTTACTGCAAATGGTGACTTGGGTGCAATGGCTTGAAGTTGAAAGGCATTACTTACTGCAAATGGTGGCATGTAGTTGAAAGCACTACTTACTGCAAATGGTGGCGGGAGCTTTGGTTTGAAGTTGAAAGGCACTATTACTGCAAATGGTGGCTTGGTTGCTTTGGCTTGAAGTTGAAAGGCACTACTTACTGCAAATGGTGGCTTGGTTGCTTTGGCTTGAAGTTGAAAGGCACTACTTACTGCAAATGGTGGCTTGGTTGCTTTCGCTTGAAGTTGAAAGGCACTACTTACTGCAAATGGTAGCTTGGGTGTGGCTTGGGTGTTGCTTGAAGTTGAAAGACACCACTTACTGCAAATGGTGGCATGAAGTTGAAAGGCACTACTTACTGCAAATGGTGGCTTGGGTGTGGCTTGAAGTTGAAAGGCACTACTTACTGCAGATGGTGGCTTGGGTGCAATGGCTTGAAGTTAAAATGCATTACTTACTGCAAATGGTGGCATGAGGTTGACAGGAACTACTTACTGCAAATGGTGGCTTGGGTGCATTGGCTTGAAGTTGAAAGGCACTATTTACTGCTAATGGTGGCTAGGTTGCTTTGGCTTGAAGTTGAACGGCACTACTTACTGCAAATGGTGGCATGAGGTTGACAGGCACTACTTACTGCAAATGGTGGTGTGGGTGCTTTGGCTTGAAGTTAAAAGGCTTCATTGATTGTATATTGATTTTAGATAAAACGCTACCACTTGCCGCTGTGATTTTTGGCCATCTTACTCAGTCCCCCTCCGCTGAGCAGTGCAGAGAATTCTTCCCATCAATGAAAAATAAAAGTGTTATGTTTTTTTTTAAATGTTGAGAATCTCTCTCCTGTCAATCACTCCATGAAAGCCACACCTTTTCCAGTGGGGGGTGGGGGGGTGTGGTTATAAAACCCGGAAATGTGGGTGTGGCTCAGTCTCTGCAAGATGGAGGAGGGAGAGGTCACGACTCGCTGTCTTTAGTGGCTTTGCACCCTACTTCAAATGGTATGAAACTGCACTTGAATTTGGTGGCCTTGCACCCTGCTAGAAGTGGTAAGAAACTGCACTTGAATTTGGTGGCCTTATACCCTGCTTGAAATAGAATTTGAAGGATTAGCCGTGAGTCAACTACCTGCCCACCAGCCGTGAGTGAGTGAGTTGCCAGCACAACAGGCTTGATTGACTGAGACTCCAGCCCAAGAATCCATTTGGCGCACAATTTGCATACCAACCCATCTGGAAACCAGTCCCTTCAGCCCACAACACCCATACTAGAGCTCCAGAAAGCCCCCCCCCCCCCAACTGGCCACCAATATTAGAATTGGTGGAGAGGTGGAATATTGCGTTGGATGACCAGCCCTCCTGTGTGATGCTGGGACCCAACGGGTCCCACTTAGTCTAGTATTAACTGTTACTCTTCCTACAGATGCAGCCTGACTTGCTGAAACTTTCCAGCATTTTCTGGTTTTATTTTAGATTTCCAACAGCTGCAGTTTCAAAAAATGACACCAGGTATAGTCACAGAATTTTATATCTGGGTTCAATTCTCACCTCTGGCACTGTCTGTGCAGTTTCCACCTTCTCTTTATTTAGTTTGGGTTAGAGATACAGCACAGAAAACAAGCCCTTAAGCCCACTGTATTGACCTAAACAACCCAGTAGGAAACATTCAACTTTTGCCTTCAGTATTGCATAGGAGCCAGCTTGCAAAGTTTTGTCCTTGCGGCTCAAAAAAATGTACATCTTACCCATGGTTTACATTCAGTCATATTCTTCCCATCCAACAGTTTGCCAAATCATTACAAACCCAGCCACAAAATATTTCAATCACATTCCCAAAATCTGAATGACAGATTTGTGATTTTTACATTTGAATAGTGGATTTCAGCATGACCACCACATTGAACCTCTGAATACTTTGTGTTAAATCTTTTCACCAAAAAGATGTGTCAAAGATGTGTCAATTTTGGCACATAGGCCTTCATCAGTCAGAGTATTGACTATAGAAGTTGGGAGTCGTGTTGCAATTGTATAAGATGTTGGTGAGGCCACATTTAGAATATTGCGTTCCGTCTTGGGCACCATATTATAGGAAATATGTTGTTAAGCTGGAAAGGGTACAGAGAAGATTTACGAGGATGTCACCAGGACTTGAGGCCCTGTGCTATAGGAAGAGATTGAGCAAGCTAGGACTCTATTCCTTGGTGCGCAGGATGATGAGGGGTGATCTTACAGAGGTGTTTAAAATCATGAGATGAATAGATCATGTAGATGCACAGACTCTTACCCAGGTAGGTGAATCGAGGACCAGAGGACATAGGTTTAAGGTGAGTGAGGAAAGATTTAATAAGAATCTGAGGGATAATATTTTTACGCAAAGGGTGGTAGGTGTATGGAACAAGCTGCCAGAGAAGATAGTTGAGGCAGGTACTATCGCAATGTTGAAGAAACATTTAGACAGGTACATGGATTGGACAGGTTTTGAGGGATATGGGGGATATGGGCCTAACACGGTTAGATTCGACGTGTAAATGGGCCAGTGTGGGCAAGTTGGGCCGAAGGGCCTATTTCCAAATGAAAATCCCATATTTCTCTCATTTGCCAAATTATAAGTATAGTTACGAATTGATTCATGAATTTAGAGGGTCAAGATCCAAGAGTACCTCATTGTTATATGCACTGCGAATAGAACAGCAAAAGTTTTTACTTGCTGCAGCTTTTATAGGCACATTAATGCAACAAGACAAGAAATAAATAAATAAATAATGATATTGTGTGGATCTTCGGGCACCGTGGTCCTTTGCGACGTCTCCACAGGCCGGCCTCGCCCCATCGTCCACACCAGTTGGTGTCGCCGGTTTTTGATTCCATCCACGGGCTGGCCCATCCATCCATACAGGCGACCTCTGCACTGGTGGCGGCCAAGTTCGTTTGACACGGGCTCCGCAAGCAGATGGCAGCCTGGCCCCATGCCTGCATTCCCTGTCAGACCTCCAAGGTCCAGCGTCATGTGCAGCCTCCGGTGCAGTATTTCGATGACCCCGCTGGCTGTTTTCTGCATGGCCATGTCGACCTGGTGGGCCCGTTGCCGGCATCCCGTGGCGCCACACACCTACTAACCATCGTGGACCATTTTATGAGGTGGCCGGAGGCTATTCCTCTCTCGGACACCTCTGCCGTGGCCTGCGCTCGGGTCTTGGCGGCCAACTGGATTGTCTGGTTCATCTCCACTGACCGGACACCTCTGCCTTATGGTCTTCCCTGGCTCAGCTCTACGGAATGCGGTTACACCATACCACCGCCTACCACCCGCTGGCCAACGGGCTTGTTGAACGTTTTCACCGCCACCTTAGGTCGGCATTGAAGGCTCAGCTCACGGGTCCGTACTGGATGGACCAGCTGCCGTGGATGCTCCTCGGTATTCGTACTGCCCCCAAAGAGGACTTGGCCGCTTCCTCCGCCGAGCTGGTGTATGGCTCGGACCTGCGGGTGCCTGGGGATTTTCTCCCTGCCGTCCGCGGTCAGGTGGACTCTGCCCCGGCGTTGCTGGCGAGCCTCCGGGAGTGGGTGAGCGGGTTAGCTCCCGTTCCTACTTCACGGAATGGTCTGCCGGTGGTGCATGTGCCGTCGGTCCTACAGAATTGTATCTTTGTTTTCGTTTGCAGGGATGCTCACAGGTCCCCCTTGCAGCGAGTCTATGAGGGGCCGTTCCGGGTGTTGCTGTCTGGTGTCGCCACCTGCACCTTGGATGTGGGGGGGGCCACAGGAGATCGTCTCCGTCGGTCGACTCAAGGCTGCCCATGTCAACATTGATAGCCCGGTGGTGGTCGCGCAGCCCCAACATAGAGGTCGTCCGCCGGCCGATCCAGCCGCACCGGTTGTGCCTGTTTCCCCCGACCCGGTTGTACCCATTCCTTCCACCCCGTTATGGTCTCCCCTCTTGTTAGTCCCTCTTGTTATGCCCACTCCCTTACGGTCTCCTGGCCCTGTTCTGCCTGTCCCTCTTGTTACGCCCGCCCCGCCTCCGCTGACCACGCGTTCTGGTCGCTGTATCAGGGTCCCTAATCGGTTCCGTACCTCGGGTTCTGGGGGGGGGGGTCCTGTAGCGGCACCTGGTGGTGCCTTGCGGTAATCGAACCCTCGGAGTCTCATGAGCGCGGGTGTTCTATGGGCAGTTTGTTTTTGCTTTAACTGTCAGTAACTGTCAGTAACTTTCATTCGATCTCCACACTTGTGGAGGCGACTTCGTTTATTTAGCTGTCTAACAGATCCGCATTATACACCATTAACTTTCGTAATAAAGTTTGTTGAACCAACTCACGGTCTCGACTCCGCTAAAATATAATGAATTATCAATACTGAATATTATCAATATCAATTATGAATACAGGTTATTAACCATATATAGAACCATAATGTTGCAAGCCAAAATAGTGCAACCTTTTTACAAAGTCCATGAGTACAATGGGTAAAGATGACATTAAATTAATCACACCAACTAAATCAACACTTCAGCTGAGCTAAGTGCTTTCTCCCCATTAGATAAAATGGCACATTTTAGTTTTGTGCAGCATGCATTGTGCATATTCTAGGGTTGTCAGCTCCATAGGATAATCAAGTCATAGCTTTCATTATGTGTAATGTGGTCTAAGTAGTGACCATTTTGGAAAGGGCATTAGAGTAAATGATGCTGATGCCTGCCAAATAAGCAATTTGAAAAAAAAAACATGCTCCCTACATGAAGAATTGGATAAGAAGATGAAAAGTTTATGCCATCAGCATCCAAAGCTTGTGATTATGAGCTGATGGAGGAGGGGGATGTACGATCTGACAAACCTCCTAACCCACTCCAACGATGCAAACACAGACCCCTTTGAGATCATAATCATAATCATAATAGTAATTTGTTAGCCAAGTATGTTTTGCAACTTACGAGGAATTTAATTGGATATTTATTACTTGTGTTGTTGCATTAATGTGCCTATAAAAGCTGCAGCAAGTAAAAATATGGATATAACATGGATATGTGACGTTTCAGATCAGGACTCTTCTTCAGACTGTTACTCCAGCACTTTGTGTCTTTCAATGTAATGGGTAGCAGAGCAGAAAGCTGCCAGGAGTAATAGACCTGCAGAATTCCAGTGGGTCCCACTTTCTTTAGATACCAGCTTTAAATTTCACAACGCGAAATGCGGCACTGCTGTTATTGATTCTAGACTTGGGCTCAGAAATTAGTTTTGTTATCTTATTTTACCATTACCTCTGAGCCTTTGAGCCTTTGCCCCTTTGTGACAGGCAAACGCCTGAGTTTTTCATACCATGTATGGACTTTTTAAGTTCCATTCAAACTTTTCATTTTTATTTTGAAATTTAATATTTGTTAATGTTTTTCCATCTCTTTCATGCTCCCCATTTGCAGTCAAAATTTCAAGTAAAATTGCACAATTGTGGTAGTGGGGCAATTGGGAAAAATTCACTGTAATTTGCCTACTTTCTGATGATTGCAATGCTTGTTTTAATCCATTTGGGTCCAAACTGATACATAAGGAAACATCAAAGCCCATCAAAATCTTCTGCTGCTAAAATTATACATTTATATAAAGTTAAAACTGAACTGGAAAAACAGTAGAAATTGTTTTTTTTGTGGTTGATATGGCACTGAATTCCTTTCTGTCTAGTGTGCGCACATGTGATAATTGTGTTGAATCATCCATTGGCCACCCCTATAAAATTAGTTGTTAGACAACAATGAAAATAGAAGATATTTAAATAAAATGATAGTTGTTTTCATTGATAATAAGTAAAGCTGAGAGTCAAAGAGATTTATCAGCATTCGTGTTCAGAGCAGGAGATTTAGTCTAATAGATGGGGGGGCTTTTTACTGATCATCAAGTTATGCTGGTGTGTAAACCAGTATAAGTTAGCAGAGAAAGGTGCACCATGTTTTAGCAGTGGGGTCAGGGAGAGGTATGGACATGAGATCTGAATGGTGAGATGACATAATTTCTATTATGTGCAGTTTAGCAACAGTTTTTCTCATATTTGCTTCTCAGCTTTCTATTAATTGCAGGCCCGTACGAAGCTTTTCAAAAAGGGGGGTGGCATGACAGGATTACAAAAAACTTAAAGTGAAATAATGTGCGCGCTGCACACTTCACGAGCGCGAAGCGTGAAGTTCCTCGATGCCAGGGTCCAGGAAGCTCAGGGGTTTTAGATGCTCTCTGATCCATTCTGAGCCTTGTTTTGGAGCATTTTTGCACCAAATATATGACCAATATTTCAGAAATTAACAGGAATTTGAGGTAGCTTTTTCACACAAAGGGTGCTGGGTGTATGTAACGAGCTGCCAGAGGAGGTATTTAAGACTGGGACTATCCTAATGTTTAAGAGACATTTGGACACGAACATGGATAGGACAGATTTAGATGGATACTAGACCAAGTGCAGACCCGTTGGGTCTGTTTCCCCAACGGCGTTTGCGGGTGGGGGGGGGGGGGGGTTGGGGGGGCTGGGGCAACACACTCACATTAACCACACCCCAAACACGCAGGTGGGGGGAGGGGGGTGAGAAGAGGGGAGGGAGGGTAGAGGAGGAGGAGTAAACGGGTCAGATTTGGGAGGGTTGGGGGGAGAGAGGGGAAAGAGTGTGGAGGGAGAGTGGAGGGGGAAGGGGGAGAGAAGTGGAAGAGTGGGGTGGGAGGGGTAGGGGGAGTGGTGGAAGAGGGACAGAGGGATAGGGGAAGGGGGCGGGAGGAGAGGGAAGAGGGTGGGGTAGAGAGGGATCGGTGGGAGAGGGAGAGGGGTGAGGAGAGGGAAACATAGAAACATAAGATTCTATAAGATCACCCCTCAATCTTCTAAATTCTAGCGAGTACAAGCCGAGTCTATCCAGTCTTTCTTCATATGAAAGTCCTGACATCCCAGGAACCAGTCTGGTGAACCTTCTCTGTACTCCCTCTATGGCAAGAATGTCTTTGGGCATTGGGCATTGTGACATCACACGATGACACGGTCACCAGGGGCTGGGGCTGGGGCTGGGGCTGGTGCCAAGGCATATGTGAATGGATCCATCCCGATTGGACATCTGCGAGCATTGGG